>NC_133330.1:277931931-278231931 GCF_042186555.1 Aquarana catesbeiana
TGGGGGCACCCGAGCCTAGCCGCTGCTTTGTGTGTCCATTCAGACACAGAGCTGCGGCTTGGCCCCACCCCCTCTCTCTCCTCATTGGCTCACTGACTTTGATTGACAGCAGTGGGTGCCAATGGCTGCCGCTGTGTGTCTCAGCCAATCGGGAGGGAGAGTCCCGGACAGCCAAATCTCGTGGAATATTGCTGGATCGAGATGGGGCTCAGGTAACTATTAGAGGGCTGAGGGGGAGCTGGACACATAAGGTTTTTTTTATCTTAATGCATAGAATGCATTAAGATAAAAAACCTTCTGCCTTTAGAACTACTTTCATGTAAATTTTATTTAATATTTAGGTGATTTACTATTACATCTACATCAAACTGATTCCACTAATGTCTAATGATCTATAGATCAGAAATTATTTTGGGGGTTCTCTGAGACCTAATGATTTTTTAAGGGTTCCCCAGACATAGAAAAGTTGAGAAAGGCCAGCCTAATAGATATTATATATTCTGTTGGAGTGACTTTTTGACTAAAACAATGACATCAGGGTATAAGGCCTCATTCACACGAGGCAGACTCCGTTTCCACGGAGCCCGCCTCGGTACGCCGGATCTCTCCGTTGATCTCCGCTGAGCCGGCGGATGACAGATTCCTCTCTGCTCACTGAGCGGGGAGGGTCTTGTCAGGTGCCGCTGCTGCCTATGGAGGGATCGGACGAAAACAGGCAGCATGTCCGTTTTCGTCAGATCTCACCCAATCCGATCCACCAGCGACGGATCCGGACATAGGGCCATCTGTCTGCTTTTAGCAGATCGGACAGGGTCAGATGTCAGCGGACATGTCTCCGCTGACATCCGTCGCTCCATAGGCTAACATGGAGCGCCCGTTCAGGTCCGCCGTCAAAACCGACAGGCGGACCTGAACGGTCCGATTGTGTGAAAGGGGCCTAACTGTGCCTTTTGACTGAATATTTTCTTTATGTATTTATTTTTTTAAAGATATGTGTAAAAATAAAATAATTAAAGCAATATTTTCTGTATTTAATGTTTTAAAAACGTTGTGGTTTCTAATTATACACAAGGGGAAGCCTTACAGCACACATACATGCAATAGGGCTGATTTACTAAAGAAACTGAGAATCCCATCTTAAAGAATTGTGTGAATATTCACTTTATCGAATCTTGTGAAAAGCATCTGCACTTGATTAGATATTCAAAGTGAAAAGGAATTTGCATTTCAAACTGTTGGATCTTGGACATAACCATTAACACAATTTTGTGAGTGAAGATTCTGCCCCCTATTAGGGGAGATTTACTAAAACTGGTGTACACAGAATCTGGTGAAGCTGTGTGTAGTAACCAATCAACCTCTAGGTTTTAGCCCTCGTTCACATTGAATGCGAGTTGGAAATCATGTGACTTCGTCTGAAATTGCATGATTTCAAAGCCGCATGTCAGTGCAACTACAAAGTTTAATTGAACAAGCTGAAGTTAGAAGCTGATTAGTTACTGTGCACAGCTGCACTAGATTCTGTGTGCTTCAGTTTTAGTAATTCTCCCTAACATGTTTAATGATGTAGTATTAGTGATACTCCCATCACAACAATTCAGCTTTTAGCACTACACACAGCCAATAGAGGAAGAGAGCAAGTGCAAAAGTCTTTATGAACTACGGTGTAATGAGGAACAAAATGTAAAAAAATTATGAAAACGATATCTCAACACACAGCCATTAATGTCCAAACCGCTGGCAAAAAAGTGAGTACACCACTAGATGAAAATGTCCAAATTGGGCCCAAAGTGTCAATATTTTGTGTGGCCACCATTATTTTCCAGCACTGCCTTAGACCTCTTGAGCATGGAGTTCACAAGAGCTTCACAGGTTGCCACTGGAGTCCTCTTCCACTCCTCCATGACGACGTCACAGAGCTGGTGGATGTTAAAGACCTTGCGCTCCTCCACCTTCCATTTGAGGATGCCCCACAGATGCTCAATAGGGTTTCAGTCTGGAGACATGCTTGGCCAGTCCATCACCTTTACCCTCAACTTCTTTAGCAAGGCAGTGGTCATCTTGGAGGTGTGCTTGGGGTCGTTATGTTGGAATACTGCCCCACGACCCAGTCTCCGAAGGGAGGGGATCATGCTCTGCTTCAGTATGTCACAGTACATGTTGGAATTCATGGTTCCCTCAGTGAACTGTAGCTCCCCAGTGCCGGCAGCACTCATGCAGCCTCAGACCATGACACTCCCACCACCATGAAAATATAAATGTTAAACTCAGCGCTGCTCCAATAAACAATAAACCAATATATAATAAAGTGCCTACATCAGTATAATCAATGACATAGTATTAATTAACAATGTAAAGTGCTCAGTGTGATTATAGTGCAAAACAAATAAAGTGCAATCATATAAAGTCCATCCATATAATCATCTGGTGTTTTGAACTTGCAAATTATGCAGTTGGTTTAGATCCTGGTAACACTCCGTGCTCCCCTCCTGGGTCCCCACTCACCAGCAATAATCTTTAAATGCGCCTGGTATTAAGTTTGGAATGGCGTCTCCCATCAATGGCTCGGGCTGCTGGATGTGATCAGTGTGTGGGTGAAAGTATCAGCTTCCTTCCATCAATATATTTAAGCCGTCAGCTATATCCTATATCCAGATATAATTATCACCTTCCCAACTTTCCCGGTGATCGGATGTTCATATTAGACGTATGGCAATGAAGAGAAAAGGATATATAGTGTAATACTGCTTATTGTATTTATAAAAATGCAAAATCATTACACTTACATCACACTTTTAAAACCGTGCAAAAAAGCGACGTCTTGGCATACAAACAACCGTCACTAGGTCTCCTCAACTTGACGTGTTTCGCCCCTCCCACTGGGCATCTTCAGAAGCTATGAAAATAAAGAATTAGGTTGTATTGGCGCTACCTAAAAGAATTATATACTGGGATAGCCTAAAGTATAGCACCCCCTGCTTGTAGTTATAAATCTATAGGGTATGCAACATATCTAAATCCCCCTTATAGTATAAATGGTACCACAGCTAATAAGTATGTGTCTACTAGTCATATGCTGTGGGAAATATGTGATAAACGTCAGGTGTCGCACAGCATAATTGGTCCTACAGCGTCTGGAAAGGAAGCCAGAGGCTATATTCCATAGTGTGCATTTGCTAAAAACCATATACCAATGCAGTGATGTGCATATAGATTGTGTTATCCTAAACTAATGCCATATGCGTATTAGACATAAATTGAAATTGCATACAAACAAAACAGATACTAGTAACACAGAACTTCCAGCAGTTAGATCTCCAATATGTATTGTGACAGTCCATATACTGGTGTTATTATAACTTATTCAGATTCCCAGAGGTGACTTTGGTGATGCAATCAATTTGTCAGGTGACTCTCGTGCTCCCCCTTTTGGTTGCCTACTCACCAGCTCCCAGAACCCCACCAGGGCTATAACGCCTGTGGTGTAGTATGCTGGGTCACTTCACTTGCTGCTTCATCTGGTAGGTACTTATGCTGTAAGCAGCTCCCCAGGCCCCACGCCGGGGTAGTGCTCCTGTGTTGGGAAATGGATCGTCTTGCTGCTGTATATTGTGCTGGGTGTCTCCTGTGTTTTTCAATCCATAGAGGTGTTGCTTCCCCTCATATATTCAAGAAAAAAAGAGCTTCCATGGCATAATAAAGTATGACCACTTTATTTAAAAACATATGTGCCCACAAAACGGGGATATTGGGCAAAAAAATGAATACAAGCAAACAGAACTAAACCAGCAAAAATGATTTACAAAAAATAAAAAATAAAAATAAATGAAGAATAAAAGAAAAATGAAAAAAGTCCAGGCACTATTGTGTATATCTCTGTCCAGGTGGGATAGGACAGCAATAGTAACTGGGCGATGTACAAGTTTAAAAAGTCCCTCCAAACGAGCATAAACAACGAGGTGGGGGTGTGTGTCCACCAGCCGCTGAACAGCGTACTCCTCTCTCGTATGCCCTGGAACTGACTGACAGAGCGTGATGCCGTTGTGCGCGCTTCGTCACATGACGTCCTCAGCAACGGTATCACACTCATCCTTCTGCTAGGTTTTATAAGGAGAGAGCGTTCATACTCAGCCCGCGCTTCAAATTACAGGGCTATGAAATAGATATATCTACTATAGGGCTAGATCTAGGATATATGTGGTGCAAATTGGTCTCCTATTTATTACATAATGAAAACATATATACGATATGTGTATCCAAGTTGCTATATGTACGGATCATGAAAGCGCTCTCCATTGAACCAGAAGAAATTCATTCACACCAATTATAGTAAACAGAACTCCCCCTGCTGGTTCAAAATAGAACAGCAAGTATGTTAATTCAGTGTACCACTATTACAAGGAAAATTTCTGAGCAATATCTCATACAGAGTTTATACATCATGCTTAAATATAGACCTGAGGGTACGGTTATATTCCCAACAGCTACCATATTACCAACATATATATTATTTATATATTTTTATGCTTACCCTAACTATTCTATCATGGAGAATTGTATGTTACAAATTAGTAAACATAGAATAGTATATTATGTCAGGAGGTCTAGCCACTCACAAATTGGGAGATATAGTGATAGCCTGAACTCCCATGTGAAAGTGTCATATATATATTCTAGATAAATGATTATATGCAAAAATAATTGATATTAGTGTCACGTGCTAATATCACCCATATGCTAGTGGTTGAATGTATTGGTGAGTATCATCATACAAATTATGACACTATACTATTCTCCCATAACCATGCACGATCTGCTTAGGAATCCTGCATGGTGGGAGCTAAATCCATAGTTTGTTAAATTTTAATATATACTCTTAGGGTATAGATGCTAGATGTCATATACAAACTAGACCACCCATAGTATATAGGCATGTAAATAACCCTAAATGGGTGTGAATAGTGTGCCCCTATGGGTAGTTAAAGTGCAAATTACAGGATTAGTGATTGGTACGTGTGTAAATTGTGCCTCTATAAGTAACATAAAGACCTATTTAAGATGTATATATATAAGGGCTGCATTAGTTCATGGAAGAGGGAGATCCAGATATGTAGGAAACGCGTTGTAATCCATGCGTACCCCTGGGGTAAAGGTTATCTGTACCCCACATTCACATATGGTGAAGATAGACAGAACTTAAGTATATCAGGATTCGGCTATAAAACAATTGAGATCTATATCCAGGTTGAGGCCCCTGGGCGCCAGGGACCTCAACCTGCATATCCAGGCTGTTTCATTCTGTGAGATGAGGGTGGTCTTGTTCCCTCCTCTCCAGTGATCTTTTATGGAATCGATGCCATAGAAGATTAGCCCTGATGGATCTTCAGAAGCTAATGGTGCCCGTGACTGGTTGCCTTATATATATTAAGTCCCGCCTACTAGACCCGGTAACTCCTACTACTCTAACTGAGTGCACTGTAAAAATTTCACTTCCTGTTTCCGCCGAAACCGGATGTGTTGTTACCGCCATCTTAGTACTCCTATAGACTCAGTCAGAAGGTTTATCTATTGTATTCGATGGCTTCCTGTTAGATCTCATTACAACTCACTTAGTGTGTGAGCAATATGAGACCTTACCAGGGACCATATGAACACAATGGTTACCCACCGTACTATGGAGGGGATTTTTGGGACAGAGAACATAGCAGACCCCCTTGGAGAGGCCAGAGGGGAAGGGGAGGTTATTGGGGACCCCCCAGGGGCGCCTTGAATTATTGGAGACCAAGGGGGGACACAGAGAATACCCACCTCCACAACATACAGGAGAAGGAAGAGTAGAGGCAACAGAGGAGGCCAGAAAAAGAAAAAGGAAAGTCTAGATGGAGATATTTTTTATTTAAGCAACATCCAATTTAGTACTGGATTTAGGTGGTACTGGAAAAAGGATATATACGGTAAACAATATTATTTAAAAATTTTAAGAATATTTTTGAACAATATTGTTTACCATATATGAAAATTCTCAATATATTACTTGCATTGTTTTTAGGTTCCTCCATTCACTTATCTATCCTTATAAATCCTTTTTTGAAGTTCCATACATACAGTCAGGTCCATAAATATTGGAACATCTACGCAATTCTAATCTTTTTGGCTCTATACACCACCACAATGGATTTGAAATGAAACAAACAAGATGTACTTTAACTGCAGACTTTCAACTTTAATTTGAGGGTATTTACATCCAAATCAGGTGAACGGTGTAGGAATTACAACAGTTTGTATATGTGCCTCCCACTTTTTAAGGGACCAAAAGTAATGGGACAGATTAACAATCATCCATCAAACTTTCACTTTTTAATACTTGGTTGTAAATCCTTTGCAGTCAATTACAGCCTGAAGTCTGGAATGCATTGACATCACCAGATGCTGGGTTTCATCCCTGGTGATACTCTGCCAGGCCTCTACTGCAACTGTCTTCAGTTCCTGTTTGTTCTTGGGGCATTTTCCCTTCAGTTTTGTCTTCAGCAAGTGAAATGCATGCTCAATCGGATTCAGGTCAGGTGACTGACTTGGCCATTGCATAACATTCCACTTCTTTCCCTTAAAAAACTCTTTGGCTGCTTTTGCAGTATGCTTCGGGTCATTGTCCATCTGCACTGTGAAGCGCCGTCCAATGAGTTCTGAAGCATTTTGCTGAATATGAGCAGATAATATTGCCCGAAACACTTCAGAATTCATCCTGCTGCTTTTGTCAGCAGTCACATCATCAATAAATACATAAGAACCAGTTCCATTGGCAGCCATACATGCCTACGTCATGACACTACCACCACCATGCTTCACTGATGAGGTGGTATGC
This sequence comes from Aquarana catesbeiana, assembly GCF_042186555.1. Taxonomy (NCBI): domain Eukaryota; kingdom Metazoa; phylum Chordata; class Amphibia; order Anura; family Ranidae; genus Aquarana; species Aquarana catesbeiana. Next base: position 277,938,794 of record NC_133330.1, read on the forward strand.
TTTGGATTATGAGCAGTTCCTTTCCTTCTCCATGCACTTCTATTCCCATCACTCTGATACAAGTTGCTGAGCTCACCGGTGCGTTCTTTCTTTTTAAGGATGTTCCAAACAGTTGATTTGGCCACACCTAATGTTTTTGCCAGGGCCGATCCTAGGGTCACCGGCGCCTGGGTGCAGAAATATTTTTGGCGCCCCCACATGGGCGTGGTCATCTTACCAACTCCTCCCCTTTACAAATGTTTCTATGGCAACGACTCAAACACAGAGATGCTCCCCTAAGAAGTCTTTGTTACCCTGGGATCCTCCTGTGCTCTTTTAATAAAGAAAATACAGGAAGAGAGTACACTAATGAGACCTGGAGGGGGGTCTCTCTGATGCACACAGAGAGGGCTTCTGTTAGAGAGTCTGTTAGAAAGAGCCCCCAGACATAGTACAGGAGATGGTCAGAGACTGCAGACATAGTACAGGAGATGATCAGAGACTGCAGATATAATACAGGAGATGGTCAGAGACTGCAGACATAGTACAGGAGATGATCAGAGACTGCAGATATAATACAGGAGATGGTCAGAGACTGCAGACATAATACAGGAGATGGTCAGAGACTGCAGACAAAGTACAGGAGATGATCAGAGACTGCAGACAGGATATAAGAGATGATCAGAGACTGCAGACAAAGTACAGGAGATGATCAGAGACTGCAGACAGGATATAAGAGATGATCAGAGACTGCAGACATAATACAGGAGATGATCAGAGACTGGGGACATAGTACAGGAGATGATCAGAGACTGCAGACATAGTACAGGAGATGATTAGAGACTGCAGACATAGTACAGGAGATGATCAGAGACTGCAGACATAGTACAGGAGATGATCAGAGACTGCAGACATACTACAGGAGATAATCAGAGACTGCAGACATAGTACAGGAGATGGTCAGAGACTGCAGACAGGATATAAGAGATGATCAGAGACTGCAGACATAGTACAGGAGATGATCAGAGACTGCAGACATAGTACAGGAGATGATCAGAGACTGCAGACATAATACAGGAGATGATCAGAGACTGCAGACATATTACAGGAGATGGTCAGAGACTGCAGACATAGTACAGGAGATGATCAGAGACTGCAGACATAGTACAGGAGATGATCAGAGACTGCAGACATAGTACAGGAGATGATCAGAGACTGCAGACATAGTACAGGAGATGATCAGAGACTGCAGACAGGATATAAGAGATGATCAAAGACTTCAGACATAGTACAGGAGATGATCAGAGACTGCAGACATAATACAGGAGATGATCAGAGACTGCAGACATAGTACAGGAGATGATCAGAGACTGCAGACATAGTACAGGAGATGATCAGAGACTGCAGACATGGTACAGGAGATGGTCAGAGACTGCAGACATAATACAGGAGATGATCAGAGACTGCAGACATAGTACAGGAGATGATCAGAGACTGCAGACATACTACAGGAGATGATCAGAGACTGCAGACATACTACAGGAGATGATCAGAGACTGCAGACATACTACAGGAGATGATCAGAGACTGCAGACAGGATATAAGAGATGATCAGAGACTGCAGATATAGTACAGGAGATGGTCAGAGACTGCATACATAATACAGGAGATGATCAGAGACTGCAGACATAGTACAGGAGATGATCAGAGACTGCAGACATAGTACATGAGATGATCAGAGACTGCAGACATAGTACATGAGATGATCAGAGACTGCAGACATAGTATAGGAGATGATCAGAGACTGCAGACATAGTACAGGAGATGATCAGAGACTGCAGACATAGTACATGAGATGATCAGAGACTGCAGACAGGATATAAGAGATGATCAAAGACTTCAGACATAGTACAGGAGATGATCAAAGACTGCAGACATAATACAGGAGATGATCAGAGACTGCAGACATAGTACAGGAGATGATCAGAGACTGCAGACATAGTACAGGAGATGATCAGAGACTGCAGACATACTACAGGAGATGATCAGAGACTGCAGACATACTACAGGAGATGATCAGAGACTGCAGACAGGATATAAGAGATGATCAGAGACTGCAGATATAGTACAGGAGATGGTCAGAGACTGCATACATAATACAGGAGATGATCAGAGACTGCAGACATAGTACAGGAGATGATCAGAGACTGCAGACATAGTACATGAGATGATCAGAGACTGCAGACATAGTACATGAGATGATCAGAGACTGCAGACATAGTACATGAGATGATCAGAGACTGCAGACATAGTACAGGAGATGATCAGAGACTGCAGACATAGTACAGGAGATGATCAGAGACTGCAGACATAGTACAGGAGATGATCAGAGACTGCAGACATAGTACATGAGATGATCAGAGACTGCAGACATAGTACAGGAGATGATCAGAGACTGCAGACATAATACAGGAGATGATTAGAGACTGCAGACATAGTACAGGAGATGATCAGAGACTGCAGACATAATACAGGAGATGATCAGAGACTGCAGACATAATACAGGAGATGATCAGAGACTGCAGACATAGTACAGGAGATGATCAGAGACTGCAGACATAGTACAGGAGATGATCAGAGACTGCAGACATAGTACAGGAGATGATCAGAGACTGCAGACATAGTACAGGAGATGGTCAGAGACTGCAGACAGGATATAAGAGATGATCAGAGACTGCAGACATAGTACAGGAGATGATCAGAGACTGCAGACATAGTACAGGAGATGATCAGAGACTGTAGACATAGTACAGGAGATGGTCAGAGACTGCAGACATAGTACAGGAGATGGTCAGAGACTGCAGACATAGTACAGGAGATGATCAGAGACTGCAGATATAGTACAGGAGATGATCAGAGACTGCAGACATAGTACAGGAGATGATCAGAGACTGCAGACATAGTACAGGAGATGGTCAGAGACTGCAGACAGGATATAAGAGATGATCAGAGATTGCAGACATAGCACAGGAGATGATCAGAGACTGCAGACATAGTACAGGAGATGATCAGAGACTGCAGACAGGATATAAGAGATGATCAGAGACTGCAGATATAGTACAGGAGATGGTCAGAGACTGCATACATAATACAGGAGATGATCAGAGACTGCAGACATAGTACAGGAGATGATCAGAGACTGCAGACATAGTACATGAGATGATCAGAGACTGCAGACATAGTACATGAGATGATCAGAGACTGCAGACATAATACATGAGATGATCAGAGACTGCAGACATAGTATAGGAGATGATCAGAGACTGCAGACATAGTACATGAGATGATCAGAGACTGCAGACATAGTACAGGAGATGATCAGAGACTGCAGACATAATACAGGAGATGATTAGAGACTGCAGACATAGTACAGAAGATGATCAGAGACTGCAGACATAATACAGGAGATGATCAGAGACTGCAGACATATTACAGGAGATGGTCAGACACTGCAGACATAGTACAGTAGATGATCAGAGACTGCAGACATAGTACAGGAGATGATCAGAGACTGCAGACATAGTACAGGAGATGGTCAGAGACTGCAGACAGGATATAAGAGATGATCAGAGACTGCAGACATAGTACAGGAGATGATCAGAGACTGCAGACATAGTACAGGAGATGATCAGAGACTGTAGACATAGTACAGGAGATGGTCAGAGACTGCAGACATAGTACAGGAGATGGTCAGAGACTGCAGACATAGTACAGGAGATGATTAGAGACTGCAGACATAGTACAGGAGATGATCAGAGACTGCAGACATAGTACAGGAGATGGTCAGAGACTGCAGACAGGATATAAGAGATGATCAGAGACTGCAGACATAGTACAGGAGATGATCAGAGACTGCAGACATAGTACAGGAGATGATCAGAGACTGTAGACATAGTACAGGAGATGGTCAGAGACTGCAGACATAGTACAGGAGATGATCAGAGACTGCAGACATACTACAGGAGATGATCAGAGACTGCAGACATACTACAGGAGATGATCAGAGACTGCAGACACAGTACAAGAGATGATCAGAGACTGCAGACATAGTACAGGAGATGATCAGAGACTGCAAACATAATACAGGAGATGATCAGAGACTGCAGACATAATACAGGAGATGATCAGAGACTGCAGACATATTACAGGAGATGGTCAGAGACTGCAGACATAGTACAGGAGATGATCAGAGACTGCAGACATAGTACAGGAGATGATCAGAGACTGCAGACATAGTACAGGTGATGGTCAGAGACTGCAGACATAGTACAGGAGATGGTCAGAGACTGCATTTCCTATGGACGTTAGCAAATAATGGCCAATCGACCCTCTCACCTGACCCAGCGATACAGCAACGGTTCCTCTGATCAGGAGTCAGCTCACTCTGAATTGCCCGTGGTGACTCCGCTGGATAGCACCCAGATCTGTATTCTGACAATGACTCCATTCCTTTCTCCACCAGGGATGGTGCTAGGCTGTGTGGCTTTCCTTCTGGTGGCGCAGGGCAGCGGGGTTCTCTCTCTGATGGGGTTCCCTCAGCAATGTCCTCTCCCTCTGGAGTCCTGGGTGTACTTCCCTGAAAGCTTTCCCGGACTCCTGGCTCTCTCTCTCCCATTCAGCTGAGCATGCTGTGTGAGCTCCAGTTTCCGTGTTACAGTGGGGCTGCCAGTCCTCGGGACTACATGTCCCACAATCCTCTTCTCTGCTCCTTTTTCTATTCTGTTTCTTCCCTGGGCATATGAAGGCGGGGGAAGATACATAGTGGGCAGCTGTGCTGGCAAGCGCTGCTCACTAGTACAGCAGCGTGCGCGAGAGGGAGAGGGAGGGGGGAGAGGGAGGGGGGAGAGGGGGGAAAGAAGAGCCCACAGCTGCATTGGCATCACTAGGGTTGGGGTCACTCCCCCTTCCACCAACTATAGTCGCCCCTCAGTACAGACCCCCCTCCACTAAGTATAGACCCCCTCCATCAGTGAAGAACCCGCACCAAGTATAAACCCCTCCCTCAGTACAGACCTTCCTCAGTACAGACCCCCCCCAGGAAACCCCCCCTCCATTAGTACAGACCCCCCCAGGACAGACCCCCCTGCATTAGTACAGACCCCCCCAGGACAGACCCCCCTCCATTAGTACAGACCCCCGGGACAGACCCCACCTCCATTAGTACAGACCCCCCTCCATTAGTACAGACCCCCCAGGACAGACCCCTCCTTCATTAGTACAGACCCCCCTCTATTAGTACAGACCCCCCATTAGTACAGACCCCCCAGGACAGACCCCCCCTCAATTAGTACAGACCCCCCAGGACAGACCCCCCTTCATTAGTACAGACCCCCCTCCATTAGTACAGACCCCCCATTAGTACAGACCCCCCAAGACAGACCCCCCTCAATTAGTATAGACCCCCCAGGACAGACCCCCCTCCATTAGTACAGACCCCCCAGGACAGACCCCCCTTCATTAGTACAGACCCCCCTCCATTAGTACAGACCCCCCATTAGTACAGACCCCCCAAGACAGACCCCGCTCAATTAGTATAGACCCCCCAGGACAGACCCCCCTCCATTAGTACAGACCTCCCAGGACAGACCCCGCCTCCATTACTACAGACCCCCCAGGACAGACCCCCCTCCATTAGTATAGACCCCCCCAGGACAGACCCCCCTCCATTAGTACAGACCCCCCAGGACAGACCCCCCTCCATTAGTATAGACCCCCCCAGGACAGACACCCCTCCATTAGTACAGACCCCCCCTCCATTAGTACAGAGCCCCAGGACAGACCCCCCCTCCATTACTACAGACCCCCCAGGACAGACCCCCTCTCCATTACTACAGACCCCCCCAGGACAGACCCCCTCTCCATTACTACAGACCCCCCAGGGCAGACCCCCCTCCATTACTACAGACCCCCCAGGACAGACCCCCCCCTCCATTACTACAGACCCCCCAGGACAGACCCCCCCTCCATTACTACAGACCCCCCAGGACAGACCCTCCCTCCATTACTACAGACCCCCCAGGACAGACCCCCCCCTCCATTACTACAGACCCCCCAGGATAGACCCTCCCTCCATTACTACAGACCCCCCAGGACAGACCCTCCCTCCATTACTACAGACCCCCCAGGACAGACCCTCCCTCCATTAGTACAGACCCCCCTCTATTAGTAATGACCCCCCAGGGCAGACCCCCCTTCTTCATTAGTACAGACCCCCCTCCATTAGTACAGACCCCCCATTAGTACAGACCCCCCAAGACAGACCCCCCTCAATTAGTATAGACCCCCCAGGACAGACCCCCCTCCATTAGTACAGACCTCCCAGGACAGACCCCGCCTCCATTACTACAGACCCCCCAGGACAGACCCCCCTCCATTAGTATAGACCCCCCCAGGACAGACCCCCCTCCATTAGTACAGACCCCCCAGGACAGACCCCCCTCCATTAGTATAGACCCCCCCAGGACAGACACCCCTCCATTAGTACAGACCCCCCCTCCATTAGTACAGAGCCCCAGGACAGACCCCCCCTCCATTACTACAGACCCCCCAGGACAGACCCTCTCTCCATTACTACAGACCCCCCCAGGACAGACCCCCTCTCCATTACTACAGACCCCCCAGGACAGACCCCCCTCCATTACTACAGACCCCCCAGGACAGACCCCCCCTCCATTACTACAGACCCCCCAGGACAGACCCCCCCTCCATTACTACAGACCCCCCAGGACAGACCCTCCCTCCATTACTACAGACCCCCAGGACAGACCCCCCCTCCATTACTACAGACCCCCCAGGATAGACCCTCCCTCCATTACTACAGACCCCCCAGGACAGACCCTCCCTCCATTACTACAGACCCCCCAGGACAGACCCTCCCTCCATTAGTACAGACCCCCCTCTATTAGTAATGACCCCCCAGGGCAGACCCCCCTTCTCCATTAGTACAGACCCCCCCCTCCATTAGGGTACAGTACATAAAAACACCCGGGCGGCAGCTGGAGAGGAGAGGACAGTGTGCAGCCGCGCCGCCCGGGTGGAGAACAGAAGTGTACACAGCAGGCAGCAGGAGTGAGAGACACAGAGAGGAGGAGAATGTGTCAGCACGGACCGCTCCTCCCCCCCTCCCCCCGCGCGCGACATCACGCACAGCCCGCTCTGCCTCCCTTCTCATCTCCGGCTTGAGCAGTTAATACAGCGGCGCCTTTCTTCTTAGCTGGCAGAGAGGCGCCGCTGGACACAAACAAGAGGAGGAGGAGGAGGGAGGGGAGCACTCTGGCGCTTCAGCGCCCCCACCTCTCTGGCGCTCGGGTGCACTGCACCCCGTGCACCCCGTCTAGGACCGGCCCTGGTTTTTGCTATCTCTCTGATGGGTTTGCTTTGTTTTGATGGCTTGCTTCACTGATAGTGACAGCTCTTTGGATCTCATATTGAGAGTTGACAGCAACAGATTCCAAATGCAAATAGCACACTTGAAAGTAACTCTGGACCTTTTATCTGCTCCTTGTAAATGGGATAATGAGGGAATAACACACACCTAGCCATGGAACAGCTGAGCAGCCAATTGTCCCATTACTTTTGGTTCCTTAAAAAGTGGGAGGCACATATACAAACTGTTGTAATTCCTACACTGTTCACCTGATTTGGATGTAAATACCATCAAATTAAAGCTGACAGTCTGCAGTTAAAGCATATCTTGTTGGTTTTATTTCAAATCCACTGTGGTGGTGCATAGAGCCAAAAAGATTAGAAATGTGTCAATGTTCCAATATTTATGGACCTGACTGTATATCTAGACTTGCACATGTGTTGGTCTCTTTCATGAGAAAACATACAAGGTGCACTATATTATATATCAATTTAATCTAGTACTAGTTTATAATTGTGGTGTTTTTATTTTATTTTTCCATTATTTTTCCATTATTTATTTTTCCATTTTTTGTTTTTGTTCATTCATTTATTGTTTTACATTTACATATATTGTGTTTGGTGCTTCTTGATTCATGTTATTATATGTGCCACTATATTAGTTGGTAAATATAGCACAGCGCTCTTAATGGACGCTTCCCCTTTTACTTTATAAATACCTGACTTCCTGGGTAGACAGATAGATCTGAAGAAACAGTGGAGGCTGTGAAACGCATCATCTGAGTGGTCGCCATGTTACTTCCGGCTTACGGAGCTTGCGTTCCACGCTGCAACGCACTTCCGGTTCCTATCTTCCAGTTTCCGGATGCCAGATTCCCCAGAGAACAATGGCGTGCAGGCCAGCTAGTCCCCGAACTTCCATAGAGGCTGCACCACTGCTCCATCGTATAGCGGCTTGTCATCTCCATCATATGGACACAGCTCCTTAAATCACGGACTGCACAGTGACTCTGGACCCTGTATTTCCTATATGCCTGATATCACCATCCTTTTGCGAGTAGCCATTTGGCTGTCTTGTTTTGTCTTAATAAATTGATTTCTTAAATACTACACTGAGTATGGCGCACCTTGTTTCTGTTCTTATGTCATCTTTATGTAGAGCAACAATTCTTTTTTTCAGATCCTCAGTGAGTTCTTTGCCATGAGGTGCCATGTTGAACTTCCAGTGACCAGTATGAGAGAGTGAGAGAGATAACACCAAATTTAACACACCTGCTCCCCATTCACACTATATATATATATATATATATATATATATATATATATATATATATATATATATATATATACATATATATATATATATATATATATATGCATATATATATATATATATATATATATGCATATATATATATATATATATATATATATATATATATATATATATACACACACACACATATACATACACACATACACACACATACACATCCCAGTCTTAGCCTGTAGGGTTCAATATTGAGTTGACCCAACCTTTACTCTTCTGAGAAGTCTGTCCACAAGGTTTAGGAGTGTGTCTATGGGAATGTTTGACCATTCTTCCAAATGCACATTTGTCAGGTCAGGCACTGATTTTGGATGAGAAGGCCTGGCTCGCAGTCTCCGTTCTAATTTATCCCAAAGGTGTTCTTTCTTTCAAACTCGCTCATCCATGTCTTTATGGACCTTGCTTTGTTCATTGGTGTTCAGTCATGTTGGAACAGGAAGGGGTCATCTCCAAACTGTTCCCGCAAAGTTGGGAGCATGAAATTGTCCAAATGTCTAGGTATGCTGACGCCTTAAGTGTTCCCTTCACTGGAGCTAAGAGGCCAAGCCCAACCCCTGAAAACCAACCCCACACCATAATCTCCCCTCCACCAAATGATTTGGACCAAGGCACAAAACAAGGTCCTTAAAGACATGGATGAGGGAGTTTGGGGTGGAGGAAATTGACTGGCCTGCACAGAGTCCTGACCTCAATCTGACAGAACACCTTTGGGATGAAATAGAGCGGAGACTGCGAGCCGGGCCTTCTTGTCCAACATCAGTGCCTGACCTCACAAATGCGCTTCTGGAAGAGTGGTCAAACATTCTCATAGACACACTCCTAAATCTTGTAGACAGCCTTCCCAGAAGAGTTGAAGCTGTTACAGCTGCAAGGGTGTGGCTGCACCACTGCTGCTCTCCTGAGCTCCAGTGAGGCCTACTGATCCAAGAAGCTTGATTACTACCTATAACCAGAGTGGATGCAGGAATCTGTGATGGCCCCAGGGGAGGATCCCCCAGATGGCCAGAGTACTGGTCCTCCCATACCAGTGTTTGAGGACCTGGAAAATGGCCCAGCTAAAGGCGAAAGCCTGGCAACCTACACAAAGAAGGTTTGTGCAAGGATTGCGAGAGTCGCTAAGGAGGAAGAAGTACTGGCGAAGTTAAAGTTTGACTTTAAGTATAAAAAAATTGCTAGTGACTGGCTTCACAGTTCCAAGAGAAGACAGATGCAGCCTGACTTAATGGCTTTGGGGGCCTAAGAGGAAAAGCAGAGTCTGCTGGTGACCACATGGAAAGAAACCAGCGGAGCTTTCAAGGAAATGTATGGCATCGATGAGCGTTTCCGTGTAGTGCGTAGAGGGGCCATAGAGGCCAGTGGAGTACAGTCATCACCAGAGTGTGAGGAGCCACGGTCAGTGCAATGCAAAAAAGTTTCTGTTGGCTTGGACTGTGTTTCTGGCTAGCACTCTGGAAAATCTTTGCATCCTGTGCCAAGTATCAGTATGCCTGCAGAAAGTGGAAAAAGCTCTGGCAGACAGGCTGCGGGTGATCAGCAGTCAGATGTTTTGCCTCGCAGTATGTCATCAGGCCATGGAAGTTCTGTGCCCTTGTCACCGCAGCAGGAGGCTATGGCGCAAGATGATCCATCTGAGCCTGTGAGCAGGTATGCTAAAGTTCATTACAGAAATGGAATCGCCTTTGCATGGTCGCAAGTTTGCCATGTCTGGATTGTCTGAGGATGAAGAAGAGGATAATGATGTCCCCCCAAAACCTTTAAAATAATGGGTGAGAGAAAAAGCTGTTTTTGTTTACGACTTGCCTATACAACATAATGGAGGTATAGTTCCTATGGAAGGTGCAGTAGAGGGCGACGAAGAGCAAACTCTTCTCCTGGCTAAGGCTCCCACCTGTGTGCAGAAAGCCAGTGAAGGGTGTGCAGACTCTGCTGTGAAGAGTGCTGACAAGGACATCTCCACGGTTGGTAACCCTTTAGTTACTGGTAATAAAATAAGAAATTACCAAGGGTAATATAAATTATATTTCTGTGCCAGAAGTCTCTGTTCCATCTGTTTTTGACAATAATGTTGTTTTTACTTTCTCTAATGAGGGGTCTGTAACTAAAAGTGATGTGCGGTTATTTCCTATGCTGCAGCTGTGGCTGCACCTGTGCTGAGGGTGAGTAGGGCCAGTTATTCTGCGGTCACTAGGAGTGATGGGAGTGAAGGTCAGGCCAATCAGAGACACCATTTGGTAGCTCCTTTAAATGCTGCAATGTGGTCCAATTGAGGTGGACTGGAGAAGCACCCCCCCCAAAGGTGAGATGTGGTGGACCATATTCTGGGGATGGGTTTTAAAGCAGAGATTTTTGCCCTTATCAGCCCAATTGGGTCATATGAGTATGACCTCTCCTTTGTCAAGGCGGAAGGATTAGATGTCTTTTGGGAGAGGTATGACAAGAGGTGGAAGAAGTCCCCAAGATGGGCAGGTTTGTCACCCAAAGTAGTCTCTCGCCAGCCATTATACAAAAACGTCACCATTTTAGTATGTAATGAGTCCATTCCTGCTGCGGATCTGGTGGTGTAGTTGGGGACATATGCGGATGTCCAAGCCCCCTTGAGGAAAGTTGTAGATGATAGGGGGATATGGACAAGAGGATGGGCAGTGTTAGTAAAACTGCATGTCACGGATAATGTTGTTAAGCACATCCCTTCCTCTGCCTTTATAGGTCGTGACAGGATTATTACTTTTTATGCAGGACAACCAAAGCTGTGTCATTGCTGTGGTGAAAAGGGGCATTTTTCAAGCTCATGTTCTGTGCAGAAATGTTCCCTCTGTCAGGGCTCAGGGTATTTTGCAAAGGACTGCAATAGTATTTGTTGTAATCTCTGTAACAAGTTAGGTCACCCCTATAGCCTTTGTACTGAAGCCCTCCATAATCAGCCGGAGGTGGTGGAAGAACTGCTGAGGATGGAGTAGGAGGAACATAGGGGGCAGCAAGGGGTTGGTGGAGCTGTTTCAGGCCCCCCCAGGTGTCAGTTTCCCAATCTGAAAGTGTGACCCCCCTCTTGTGTCTGCTCCCCAGACTTTGCTCCCTACTGTGTCGGTGTCTACTTCTGTTGTGTGTTCTTCCCTAGTGTTTTAGGTGCTCAGTGTTCCAAATGTAACTAAGTCATCCAGATTGGCTGAGGCTGCCAAAGGGGCAGATTCATGCAGATCTGAGGTGGCTGCTTCATCTGGGCCTTCCTTGAGGCAGCATAAGACCTCTAGTGGAGGTTCTAAAGGTGAAGAAGGGGTAAGTTGTCACTGCTAATGAAGTAGATTAGGCCTTTCAGGGTAATGCTTCAGGGGAGGAGGGAGAGTGGACCAAGGTGGGGAGAAGGAGGAATAAAGTAGTCCTGACCTCTGCCTCCTCGGTTTCATCTTTAGAGGTAGATGATCTACCTCTGGGAAACAGGTTTGGGTCCTTATCTGTGGGGGAGGAGGAGTCTTCTAAATCCATGTCTCAGATAGAGTAGGATGAGGCAGAGTGTTCCCTAAAGAGGTCGAGGTCTCCAGTAAGGTGGGAGGGAGCTCAGGCTAGGAAACGCCTACCTCAATCACCCTGATTACAGTTCCCACTCCAATAAAGGTGGCAACAATTAATGTTGCCAGCATAAAATCTGTAAGGGCTTGTAATATGGCCTGATTTTTGCTTAGCGAGATAGATGCTGATATTTTATTTTTGCAAGAGACCCGGCTAAATAGCCTTGCTGATGTCCACCTGGCAAAGAGGGAGTGGAGACATGGACCCTCCTTCTTGTCTCTTGCGGCTGAGCCTTATAGCGGAATTACAGTACTTTTTACTGGCATGGTAAGGTGTCGGCAGGTTATCGAGGTAGAGATTGGAAGGTGTATGGTCCTGGACGTCTCTGTGAAGGGGCATGATCTAATAAATATTTTATGGACCACAAACTAGGTGGGACAGGAAATGCCTATTTACAAATATTAAGCCTTTCCTTTTTACATCTCAGCAAGTTGTCTTTGGAGGAGATTTTAACACCGTCACTAGACCCAAAGACAGGAAAGGCTCCACTGACAGCCTGAGATATGATAGCATCTTTCTTAATACAATAGCCAGGGAAGCAGGTCTGGAAGATGTACATATTAAGTGTTGCCCAGACAGCACAGGTTACACATTTAAGCAAGGCAGTTGTGAGAGCAGGATAGATAGTTTTTTTTTTTTAAGGGGGACTCTACCTTTTCAGCTCCTGTGTGTCGTATGGTGGAGTTCTCTGATCACCTTATGCTGTCTGTTATTCTCAATGCTTCAGATATGCCACCTAAAGGAAAGGGTATTTGGAGGATGAATTTGGTTCTGCTGGATGATGAGGAGGTAAGACAATCTTTTGAGGATTTTTTTCAGGCTCAGGTAACCATCCTGGATTTTTTCAGCAGTAAGTCGGAGTGGTGGTAGCTTGCGAAAAGCCGGAATAGTGGGTTTTTCAAGGCCATAAGAAAAAGGATACAGCTTGGTAAGTAGAGAAAACTTGATTGCCTTGTCTGGAGTGGTGGAGATTTGGGGGCAATCTCTGAGGTGAAACTTCTTCTTAGGAAGTATCAGTATGACCAGCACGCTTCTTTGGTTCTGGAAAGTGACTACGGGAAATATCGCTCGTCCCTTATCAGAACTGCAAACAAAGCGCAGCGGTTAAGACAGTTGTTGGGCTAAGGGAAAGTATGGGCTCTTTGACGAAATCCAGGTCAGAGATCCTGGAGGTCTCGAGGTCTTTTTATGTGGATCTTCTGGGGGGGGGGAAACCTCGATCTGGCAAAGATGTAGAGATTTCTGGACTCTACACCAGCTCTGGGAAATAACATTCCACTAGTAAGTTTGAATGGGGAAATCACAGCAGACGAGGGATTGACGATTGACTTTTATAAGACTTTCAAATCCAGCTTGGTATCCTATCTTGTGGAGGTATTTTTAATGGCTGTCTGCAAGAGGTTTCGCTCCCTCCCTCCATGAGACAATCTGCTGTGATTCTGTTGTCAAAAGGCAAGAATCCCTCGATGATTGAGAATTGGCGTCGAGTGCATCCGAGCGGCCTGAGTGTTTCTGAGTGTCTCCAGCGCCCCCCCCCACCTCTGGCCACATGCGGTACTGCATACAATAGCAGTCACTGTTGAATGAATTATCTGAGTTTCCTTTGACTTCTATGGGGAAACTCACTTTGATATACGAGTGCTTTGGATTACAAGCAATCTTCTGGAATGAATTATGCTCGTAATCCAAGGTACCACTGTATCTAATATAAAAGTGCAGGCAGGGCACCGGACAAAGCACTAGGGACAAAACTGATGTGAAATGATTTGATACAGTAATGTAATCTACAATGTATTATGTGTGTTGTCTTGTACTTTTTTGAATTTTCCACCGGGCTCCGCCCCCATGCTTCGTGACTGTCGCTGGGAACGGAGCCTGGAACAGTAATACATTGGGCGTAGGATCCAGTGGAGGATACAGCGGGAGGACATCGCAGAATCCTGGGGACAAGGTGAGTAACCTGTACAGGGATACTGCGATGCAATCCCAAGTGTGGCTCTGGGTTACCGCTTTTAGTAATGAAAATTAACCCCAAGCCACACTCGGGAATACCGCTAGGAAGGTTAAAGCAGAACTCCAGGATCAGCAAAAAAGCCCCCATTAGTACACCCCCTATACAAAACGCTACAGTTATTACATTTGTGAAGAGAAAAGTCTAATTGAATTTTTAGGAAGTCCTCTGTAATTCAAAAAATGCAGCATCCATTCTGCCAAGAAGGAGCTGTTAGAACAGTGATTACACTTTATCCTCTCCTATTTCTTTACTAGGGATGAGCCGAACACCCCCCGGTTCGGTTCGCACCAGAACCTGCGAACGGACCGAAAGTTCGCACGAACGTTAGAACCCCATTGACGTCTATGGGACTCGAATGTTCGAAATCAAAAGTGCTCATTTTAAAGGCTAATTTGCATGGTATTGTCCTAAAAAGGGTTTGGGGACCCGGGTCCTACCCCAGGGGACATGTATCAATGCAAAAAAAACTTTTAAAAACGGCTGTTTTTTCGGGAGCAGTGATTTTAATGATGCTTAAAGTAAAAAAAAAAAAAGTGAAATATTCCTTTAAATATCGTACCTGAGGGGTGTCTATAGTATGCCTGTAAAGTGACGCGTTTTTCCCGTGTTTAGAACAGTCCCTGCACCAAATGTCATTTTTAAAGGAAAAAATCTCATTTAAAACTGCTTGCGGGTTTAATGTAATGTCGGGTCCTGGCAATATGGATGAAAATCAGTGAGACAAACGGCATGGGTACCCCCCAGTCTATTACCAGGCCCTTTGGGTCTTGTATGGATATTAAGGGGAACCCCGCACCCAAATTAAAATAAGGAAAGGTGTGGGGCCACCAGGCCCTATATACACTGAACAGCAGTATACAGGCTGTAGGTTTGTTGTTAAGTAGAATCTCTTTGTAATTTTAAACGGGTACATTTTTAACGTGTTTAGCTCCAGCCAAAAAATCTTTTTTAAGCTTTTTGGAAAACATAGGGAAGGGTTATCACCCCTGTGACATTTGTTTTGCTGTCTTTCCTCCTCTTCAGAAGATTTCACCTCACTTTTTGTCCCAATGGATTGGAAAGCATCAGTGGAAAGGAGAAATGTTTTTCCCATAATAACTCTTACAGGAGAGAATTTCCCTTCCTAGGGGTAGATTTCACTTCCTGTTGTCTCCTTCCGTTTGCAAGTAGGAGTCGTTTGTAAGTTAGTTGTTTGAAAGTAGGGTCCTGCCCTATATACTCAGCAGAAATTTGGGCCTTAGGTGTTGCTGTGGCCACAACACTGTAAGCCCTCACAGGGCTCTGCTGTGAAATATTAGATCAAGAATTGTAATTACATGCCCCTGTTGAACAGGAGCTGAAAAATTAGGCCTTAGGCACTGGTGCTGGTGCCACAACACTGCAACCCCTCACAGACACTCTAGTTGGAATGCAGGAACGAGCCCTGCTGCAAAGTATTGCATCAAAAATTGTAATTACATGCCCCTGTTAAACAAGGGCTGAAAAATTGGGCCTTAGGCACTGGTGCTGGTGCCACAACACTGCAACCCCTCACAGACACTCTAGTTGGAATGCAGGAACGAGCCCTGCTGCAAAGTATTACATCAAAAATCGTAATTACACGCCCCTGTTAAACAGGGGCTGAAAAATTGTGCCTTAGGCACTGGTGGTGGCACCCAGAACCAAAAATGTTCTTACAAGCTATCAGCGTGATGATTGAGGAGGAAGAGGATAATTACTCAGGGATAGTCACTCAGCATCAGCATAGGCAGTCTTTGAAGGGATCTGAGATTTCAAAAAAAATTATTCGGTTACATCAGCATCAGGTGCTTGGTAGCTGGTGGTGATCCAAGACTCATTCATTTTTATGAAGGTCAGTCGATCGACCGAGTCAGTGGACAGACGCACCCTGTGATCGGTTACCACGCCTCCAGCAGCACTGAATGTGTGTTCCGAAAGAACGCTGGATGCAGGACAGGCCAGTAGCTCAATTGCATACTGTGCAAGCTCTGGCCAGTGATCCATCATCAAGACCCAGTAACCCAGAGGATTTTCGGTGGGAAAGGTGTCCAAGTCTGATCTTGCCCCTAGGTATTCCTGCACCATGTAAAACAGACGCTGGCGATGGTTGCTGGAACCGATCATACCTTGGGGCTGCGGACCAAAAAATTGTCTGAACGCATCGGTCAGACGACCACCTTCTCCACCGCTCCTTCTTTGACTGACCGAAGCCTCAGCAACACGTTGTCCAGAAACAGGAGTTTGTAACCTCCCAGTCTCTGGGAACGCGTTGCACAGACCTTTCTGCAAGGCCTCCCGAAGATGTTTCATCCTCTGCTCCCTCTGCGATGGCAAGATAAGGTCCGCAACCTTACCCTTGTAACGTGGATCAAGGAGGGTTGCCAGCCAGTATTGGTCCTTCTCCTTGATACCACGAATACGAGGATCCTTACGCAGGCTTTGCAGGATCAGGGAGGCCATGCAGCGTAGGTTTGCTGAGGCATTCGGTCCGGAGTCCTCTGGGTCACTAAGGACGACATGGTCCGCAGCCACCTCCTCCCAGCCACGTACAAGTCCATGTGTTTCTTGGGACTGATCCCTTAAAGACTGCTGCTGATGCTGAGTGCCAGGCTCCACCTCCATACTGACACAATCTTCCTCCTCCTCCTCCTCCTCCTCCTCTTCCTCCTCGTCCTCTTCCTGTGTGATCGGCGGGCACGCAGGAACACTGTCTGGATAAAGGGGGCCTTGAGAGCTAAGGAAGTCCTCCTCTTCCTGCCTCTGTTCTGCCTCAAGTGCCCTGTCCATTATTCCACGCAGCGTGTGCTCCAACAGGTGGACAAGGGGGACAGTGTCACTGATGCATGCACTGTCACTGCTCACCATCCTCGTGGCCTCCTCAAATGGTGACAGGACAGTGCATGCATCCCTGATCATAGCCCACTGGCGTGGGGAAAAAAACCAAGCTCCCCTGACCCTGTCCTGGTGCCATAGTCGCACAGGTACTCATTGATGGCCCTCTGCTGCGTGTGCAGCTGCTGCAGCATGGCCAACGTTGAGTTCCACCTGGTGGGCATGTCACAGATTAGGCGGTTCTTGGGCAGGTTAAACTCCTTTTGGAGGTCCGTCAGTCGAGCACTGGCATTATATGACCGGCGGAAATGCACACAGACTTTCCTGGCCTGCCTCAGGACATCCTGTAAGCCCGGGTACCTGCCCAAGAACCGCTGCACCACCAAGTTAAGGACGTGAGCCAAACAGGGCACATGGGTCATTTGTCCCTGTCGGAGGGCAGAGAGGAGGTTGGTGCCATTGTCGCAAACCACCATTCCTGCCTTAAGTTGGCATGGCGTCAACCACCTCTGAACCTGCCCCTGCAGAGCTGACAGAACCTCTGTCCCAGTGTGGCTCCTGTCCCCCAAGCACACCAGCTCAAGCACCGCATGGCATCTTTTGGCCTGCGTACTTGCGTAGCCCCTTGAACGACTACGGAGCACCGCTGGTTCCGAGGAAGAGGCCATGGAGGAAGAAGAAGAGGAGGGGGTGGAGGAGAGAGGTGTGTCACAATCATTAGCATTTTGGAGGCGTGGTGGCAGAACAACCTCCAACACTACTGCACCTTGTCCTGCATCCTTCCCAGCTGCCAGCAGAGTCACCCAATGCGCCGTGAAACCTAGGTAACGTCCCTGTCCATGCCTGCTGGACCATGAGTCAGCGGTAATATGCACCTTACCGCTGACCGCCCTGTCCAGCGAGGCATGGACATTGCCTTCCACATGCTGGTAGAGAGCCGGAATTGCCTTCCGTGAGAAAAAGTGGCGTTTGGGTACCTGCCACTGAAGAACCGCACATTCCACAAACTCACGGAAGGGGGCAGAGTCTACCAACTGAAAAGGCAGCAGTTGAAGTGCTAGCAATTTTGCCAAGCTAGCATTCAACCGTTGGGCATGTGGATGGCTGGGAGCAAACTTCTTTCGGCGGTGCAGCAGCTGGGGCAGGGAAATTTGCCTGGTACAATCTGACGTCGGTGTACCAAAATCAGATTGCCCACAAGTACGTGGCTGTGACACACCTAATTCTACACCTTCATTCCTCTCAGTGCAGGTCTCAGAGAGGACTGAAGGTCTAGTGGGGTTGGAAATCTCAGCTGATGAGGAGCAAGCAGAAGTCCTCTTTGTTCTTTGGTGTGGGTCTTTTAGATACGCTTGCCAACGAACTGCATGGCAGGTCAACATATGTCTGGTCAAGCATGTGGTACCCAAGCGGGAGATGTTTTGGCCACGCGAGATACGCTTGAGACATATGTTGCAAATAGCAGCGGTGCGATCTGATGCACTCGTCTCAAAAAAGGCCCACACCAAAGAACTTTTTGAATAACGCGCAGAGACTGCAGCGCCCTGCACATGTGGAGCTTTGGGGTGTGATGCAGTCAATGTGCTGCCCTTAGGCTGGCCCCTGGAGGGCATCCTGCCTCGTTGGTGATGTGCCGCCTCCTCCTCCTCCTCCTCTCTCCTATCAGGCACCCACGTTGAGTCAGTGACCTCATCATCCCCTCCCTCCTCATCACTGGAGCAAACCTGGCAGTATGCTGCAGCAGGGGGAGCATGGGAAAAAAATGCAGCGCTAAGAAGTAATAGGAAGTTAGGGTGTAGTGAAACAATTAAGTAAGAGATGCTGTACTGAACAGTAAAGCATATGTGTAAAAACCATAAGTGAAATGAAATGAACAAACACAGTATAAAGTGTCCACATATGGTAAATGGATGATTCCAAACTCAAATTATTAAGAGGAACTGGTATGGACCAAAAAATGATGTGAAACTAGAAAATAAAGTCAATGGTGCACGGTGTGGATCTGTGACTGAGTCAACAACGGGGTACAGAACTTCCGTAGCTGTAAACCAACATCTCGATATGGGGCATCAGAATGAAAACATCAGGAAGTAAGATAAGATGGGTACTCTTACCAGATGACGTGGACTCCACTGTCATATGACATGGAGTCAATGGTGCATGGAGCCAAACCTAGGCTGGAAAACGATATCCGGAACGGTGGAACCTCTGTCTCCCTTCTTGACTTCTCTGGTGGGGTGAAGAAACATCAGGAAGGGCCGCCAACTGGATATCAGCCAATAGACCTCAAGGATGTGTTCCAAGGAGAAGCCGGGGACAGATTTGATCCAGACCCCGTGATGGAAGTAGGGCTACTGGAAGGCAGTTTCTTGCATCGGGATAATATGCAAATAAAAAATAAAAAGCTTCTGCATAGTGCAGGTAAACCAGGGATTTTTATTTCTAAAAATACCATACAAAAAATGGATAAAAGTGATCACAATTAAAATAAAATCTAAGCAGCGTAAGGAAGGGGAGATCGCCCAAGCAGGGGGAGCATGACTGCCAGATTGCTGTCCTTCTTGGGCACCCCCTCTGTCCGTGCTCGTGTTACTGCCTTCATCGAGCTCAGTATCATCATCAGAGCCTTCCAAACGCTGGGCATCCTCCTGGAGCATGTACCCAACACTGTGGTCAAACAGTTCGAGGGACTCCTCAGGAGGACATGGTGGGGCTAGGGAAGGAGTCACTGATGACATTGAGCCAAGGGAAGAGGCCGCTGCTTTGCCAGACAAAGTACCCTGGGCATGGGTGAGAGAGGATGAGGAGGATGAGGACGGCTTGGTCATCCACTCGACCAAGTCTTCCGCATGTTGCGGCTCAACATGGCCAGCTGCCGAAAAAAAGGCCAAGCGTGTCCCATGGCCACGTGCTGATGAGGATGCACCGTCTCCATGACCAGCACTAGACACAGAGCCTGCTTGCCCTCTCTTATTGGCTTGTGACTGTCTGCCTCTCCTTCTTGGCCTTCCAGACATACTAATGGCCTGTAGCTGCACTAAGCTGGGATATATATATATATATATATATATATATATATATGTACTGATACTGCAGCTAGCAAAATCAACTGCCTGCCTGTAGTATGAGAACACCACCAACCTTCTACAGGTAGCTTTAGCTGAACACTG
The DNA here is from genome assembly GCF_042186555.1 of Aquarana catesbeiana. Lineage (NCBI taxonomy): Eukaryota > Metazoa > Chordata > Amphibia > Anura > Ranidae > Aquarana > Aquarana catesbeiana. The sequence goes on from NC_133330.1 coordinate 277,959,108, forward strand.
TGAGGTGGACGCACCCCACTAACTTGTAGGTTTAGCTGAACACTGTGAGCAGGGCGCACCCCACTAACTTGTAGGTTTAGCAGAACACTGTGAGCAGGACGCACTGCACTAACTGTAAATAGTCTAGCTGCCTGACTGTGGTACTAATAGGATCAAAAGAACACCAGCAATTTTCTTTAAAATACTGTAACAAGACAAGCCTGCCTGTCAGTAAGAAGATAACAGGAACGGATCTAGCTGAACACTGTGAGCAGGACGCACCCCACTAGCTTGTAGGTTTAGCTGAACACTGTGAGGTGGACGCACCCCACTAACTTGTAGGTTTAGCTGAACACTGTGAGCAGGACGCACCCCACTAACTTGTAGGTTTAGCAGAACACTGTGAGCAGGACGCACTGCACTAACTGTAAATAGTCTAGCTGCCTGACTGTGGTACTAATAGGATCAAAAGAACACCAGCAATTTTCTTCAGGTAGCTGTATTTACTGTAACAAGACAAGCCTGCCTGTCAGTAAGAAGATAACAGAAACGGATCTAGCTGAACACTGTGAGCAGGACGCACCCCACTAGCTTGTAGGTTTAGCTGAACACTGTGAGGTGGACGCACCCCACTAACTTGTAGGTTTAGCTGAACACTGTGAGCAGGACGCACCCCACTAACTTGTAGGTTTAGCAGAACACTGTGAGCAGGACGCACTGCACTAACTGTAAATAGTCTAGCTGCCTGACTGTGGTACTAATAGGATCAAAAGAACACCAGCAATTTTCTTCAGGTAGCTGTATTTACTGTAACAAGACAAGCCTGCCTGTCAGTAAGAAGATAACAGGAACGGATCTAGCTGAACACTGTGAGCAGGACGCACCCCACTAGCTTGTAGGTTTAGCTGAACACTGTGAGGTGGACGCACCCCACTAACTTGTAGGTTTAGCTGAACACTGTGAGCAGGACGCACCCCACTAACTTGTAGGTTTAGCAGAACACTGTGAGCAGGACGCACTGCACTAACTGTAAATAGTCTAGCTGCCTGACTGTGGTACTAATAGGATCAAAAGAACACCAGCAATTTTCTTCAGGTAGCTGTATTTACTGTAAAAAGACAAGCCTGCCTGTCAGTAAGAAGATAACAGAAACGGATCTAGCTGAACACTGTGAGCAGGACGCACCCCACTAGCTTGTAGGTTTAGCTGAACACTGTGAGGTGGACGCACCCCACTAACTTGTAGGTTTAGCTGAACACTGTGAGCAGGACGCACCCCACTAACTTGTAGGTTTAGCAGAACACTGTGAGCAGGACGCACTGCACTAACTGTAAATAGTCTAGCTGCCTGACTGTGGTACTAATAGGATCAAAAGAACACCAGCAATTTTCTTCAGGTAGCTGTATTTACTGTAACAAGACAAGCCTGCCTGTCAGTAAGAAGATAACAGAAACGGATCTAGCTGAACACTGTGAGCAGGACGCACCCCACTAGCTTGTAGGTTTAGCTGAACACTGTGAGGTGGACGCACCCCACTAACTTGTAGGTTTAGCTGAACACTGTGAGCAGGGCGCACCCCACTAATTTGTAGGTTTAGCAGAACACTGTGAGCAGGACGCACTGCACTAACTGTAAATAGTCTAGCTGCCTGACTGTGGTACTAATAGGATCAAAAGAACACCAGCAATTTTCTTCAGGTAGCTGTATTTACTGTAACAAGACAAGCCTGCCTGTTAGTAAGAAGATAACAGAAACGGATCTAGCTGAACACTGTGAGCAGGACGCACCCCACTAGCTTGTAGGTTTAGCTGAACACTGTGAGGTGGACGCACCCCACTAACTTGTAGGTTTAGCTGAACACTGTGAGCAGGACGCACCCCACTTACTTGTAGGTTTAGCAGAACACTGTGGGCAGGACGCACTGCACTAACTGTAAATAGTCTAGCTGCCTGACTGTGGTACTAATAGGATCAAAAGAACACCAGTAATTTTCTTCAAAATACTGTAACAAGACAAGCCTGCCTGTCAGTAGGAATATATCAGGAACGGATCTAGCTGAACACTGTGAGCAGGACGCACTGCACTAAATGTAAATAGTCTAGAAGATAACAGGAACGGATCTAGCTAAACTGAATACAGTGTATATATATATATATATATATATGCAACACCTGGGATGCATATATATACACAATACACTTTAAGTGCAGCTAACTGACTGACTGTCCTGCCTAATCTAGCTAACTCAAATGAAATGACACTGTCTCTCTCTCTCTCTAAGCACACCGGAACACACTGCACAGGGCCGCCGTGCAGGCGGCCTTATATAGTGTGGGGCGTGTACTAAATCCCCTGAGTCATAATTGGCCAAAGCCTCCTTGGCCAATTATGGCTCTCTGTTAAGGCGGCGCTGTGATTGGCCAAGCATGCGGGTCATAGTGCATGCTTGGCCAATCATCAGCAAGCAATGCACTGCAATGCCGCAGTGAATTATGGGCCGTGACGCGCCACACGAATTTGGCGCGAACGGCCCATATCGTTCGCAGTTCGGCGAACGATCGAACAGCCGATGTTCGAGTCGAACATGGGTTCGACTTGAACACGAAGCTCATCCCTACTCTTTACAGGAAAAGTAACTACATTTTCCATGAATCTTTGAGAATTGCAGTGAATGTGGGAGGGTACACTAGGCCTGTACATGTTAAATATAAACAAGCCCACTTCAACATAAATCACGCCCCTCATTCTGCAGCCAGCCAGCCATACTACTCAGTAATAGACATGTGCGATTAGTTTCGTACGAATCCAAAATTCGTATGAATTTCCATTAATTTGTACATTCGGGAGGATCCGAAATACGAATTGCTATGCTTCCAAACTCTGTACAAAATTTTGTTTACGAATTTCGGATACAAATTCCTAACGAACATTCGTAATTGTTACGAAAAGTTAACAAACCTAAAAGTTAAAAACCCAGGAAGTCAGCACAGCCCAGGGATAGTGGAAGCCCCCCATAATGATAAATTCATCATAATGAACATTCGTAATTGTTACGAAAAGTTAACAAACGAAAATTTGTATTTTGTACAAAATTGCAGACATGAATTACGAAATACGAATTAATCCTAATACGAAACGGAACGAAACAAAACAAATTTATTGATGGCGCACATGTCTACTCAGTAACACACAGCAGGATTAGAAATATTCCTCCTCCTGCTGTAGCTTTGAGATCTTTCTAATAGCAATCAGTGCTTGTATGGTGTATGTGAGCACATCCCTAGCCGCACTACAGAAAGAAAGAGCCAGGACATGCTGCTTTACATCAGTGTGTGGCACAAGTAAATGTCGGCATGAGAAAAAAAAAAAAGAAAAAAAAAGTGCAGCGCTAACTTACTAATCAATAACACAATAATGGTGGAACCCCCTAATGTATGGAGATCTCAATAAGCGTCAATATTACCACAATACCGGTCTCTGTGATATGTAACCTCACATATAATACACATCAAGCTGAAAATAAGACATACAAAATGACTGAAAACTTTGCAGGGATGGTGGAAGCCTCTCCTACAGATATTTGGCAGTGGACAGTGTCAGTAAAGCAGTGGACAGTGTCCACTGCTTATCAGTGTAGCCTCATCAGTGCCCATAAGTGCGCCCTCAGTGCCCATCAGTGCAGCATATCAGTGTTGCCTTATCAGTGGCCATCAGTGCAGTTTTTCAGTGCCCATAAGTGCAGCCTTAGTGCCCATTTGTGCAGTCTATAAGTGCAGCCTCATCAGTGCCGCCTCAGTGCCCATCAGTGCAGTTTATCAGTGCCCATAAGTGCAGCCTCATCAGTGCTGTTTTAGTGCCACTTTATCAGCACCCATAAGTGCAGTCTCTTCAGTGCCACCTCATCAGTGCCCATCAGTGCAGCTTCATCAGTGTCAATAAGTGCAGCTTATTAGTGCCCCCTCAGTGCAGTTTATTAGTGCCCATCAGTACAGCATATCAGTGCATCCTCACCTGTGCCACCTCAGTGCAGCTTATCAGTGCCCATCAGTGCAACCTCATCAGTGCCCATAAATGCAGCTTATCAGTGCCCATAAGTGCAGCTTATCAGTGCCCATAAGTGCAGCTTATCAGTGCCCATCAGTGCAGCCTCATCAGTGCAGCTTATCAGTGCCCCCTTAGTGCAGTCTCATCTGTGACCCCTCAGTGCAGTCTCATCTGTGCCCACAAGTGCAGCCTATCTGTGCACATCAGTGTCCATATGAGCAGTACGGATTGTTACGAGACACCGGCTGGATGAGAGCGAAGACAGATCTTGTATGTGAAACGCTGATCACCGTAACATCCCGCCTCCTGGACCGGCTTTGTGATAGACAGCATTCTGTTCCAATGCCGGTCCAGGAGGCGAGACTTTACAATGATCGGTGTTTCACATACAAGATCTGTCACAGCCGGAGATCTCCGCTTATGGGAGGGTGAATTTGTGACTTTGAGTGAGGCACATAAAAGGAACCGGATGTAGAAAAAAAATGTTTATTGAGTAATCATAGACATGACATGGTGTAGCCAAAATCAATATTACAGTAAATGTTAGTAAATAGGCAGAGACAATTGCATGACCTCTAGTACAACAAGGGAAATAAAACACAGATGGATGTGTAGTATCATTTGCCAATATTGCTCCATGTACAGGATCATGTAAATACATATTAACAATGAATAAATGTCCTCACAAATAAAGCAGGGCCGGATTACCGTAGGGGCTATTGGAGCTGCAGCACCAGGCCCCTAACTTAATATAGGCCCCAGGCTGCCCAGTTTCACTGTCACCGCAATATTCTTTCACTTGTAAACACATAAACCCGGCTTCTGAACCCGGCACTCTGTGTATTATGCAATCCTGAACCCAGTGGTCTGTGTATTACGCTCTCCTGAACCCATCTGTTCCTGCACCTATTCTCTGAGAAGAAAAGCCCTGGGCCCAGCCACCCAAAAAAAAGAACAGGCCATGCACGGAAAGCAATGGGTTGACGGGGAGAAATCTCCCCTGGCCTGACCAGTCCTGCATTCCGCATGCACCACCTGGGCTGGGTGGCGGTGGGATTAATAGTGGGCACCGGCAGGCAGTCCTAATGGAAGCCTGGTATTTGGCTTTGGTAGTGTTGTGTTAATGTCTGCATGGCTGTGCACTTCAACCTCACCTCAAGGTGTGCCCCACACGCCGATTTAGGGCTCTTATGGAAGCCTGGGACATCAGTAGTGTCGGACTTGTGCTGCTGCACCCTTTTACCTCAGAGCACACACCAACGAGGGGCCCTTAGGCTCAACAAAATCTTCAGCACCAGGCCCATGATGCTTTTAATCCAGCCCTGAGATAAAACCATATGGGAATGCCTTTTTGAAAGCTCTATGCGTTTCGGGGGATATATACCACCTCATCAGGGGCTGATGTATATGACAATTCTGTAGAAAAAAATTGTATAGAAAATAGATCATATATTAACCCCAATAGTAGGAGAAGTAAAGGGGGAAGGAGCAAGAAAGAGCAGGAGGAGGGAAAAATGACCATCCCCCTACTTACTTGAGAACTCAGCATGCCAGAGTGGGATACTGAAGGGCCAGGAAGCATCTCAAAAGTCTATACCAGGAGCTGAGGTAGTAAGGGCCCCCAGGACAGAACATTCCCACAGCTCCCCACCGGGGCAGGGAAGCTTGTGCTGTCGTGGCTGGTGATGTCGAATAATAGCTCCGAGGTGTCTGTGAAAAGGATTTAACTATAGTAAAATAAATGGTGAATAACCATGTTGTAATGATACAAAGTGAAAGTAGTGACAGCCACTTGGGAGCAAGTGTAAAGAGAAAATGGTGGGTGTATGATAGCCATAGTGAAAGCAGCAAAGCTGGGTGCAAAGGAGTAGAGAAAATAGGGAAAATAAAGGCGCATATAACTTCCCAGAAAAACTGGAAAGAGAATGATTAGTGTAAAAAAACCAAAATAAATAAATGTGAGATAAAAAAAAATTAAAAAAGGGAACAGAGAATGCCTGAAAACACCACTAGATGTAGGAAGTATACCTTCAAATTTGGGGTCTCTGACCTCAGGTCGCCGAGCTACGACTCTCGAAGCTCGATTGTTGTTTTTTTTTTTTAATGTTCTCCCCTGTCTTCACGTCCCTGAGCTGGAGCCATCCTGTGAGGAGAGAGTGGGGGGGCACAGCTGAGCCACACTGTGTGTGTCTATAGATGCACAATGTTTGGATCCTGAGAGGGCCCGCAGGTGTGCCTCCATAGCAAGCGGCTTGCTATGGGGGCACACACAGAAGAAGAGGAGCCAGCACTTGCCAATGCTTCGGAAGACAGGCAGAATGGCAGTCTGCCTATGTAAACAAGGCAGATTGATGTACTATGAGTATAGAAGGCATGGATCCTGTGTTCTTGTAAAGCAGGAACACTGATCCATGCCTTCCACTAGTAAAAGCATCGCCCCAACTACAATGAATCACAGGCTAGGCACACGGTTAACCCTTTGATTGTTCCTGATGTTAACTCCTTCCCTGCCAGTGTCATTAGTACAGTGACAGCGCATATTTTTTTAGCACTGATCTATGTATTAGTCTCACTGGTCCCCAAAAACTATCAGTTTTCGATTTGTCCACTGCAATATCGCAGTCCGCTATAAGTCGCTGATCTTCGCCATTACTAGTAAAATTAAAAAAATAAAAAATAAAAATACCCCATAGTTTGTAGACGCTATAACTTTTGCGCAAACCAATCAATATACGCTTATTGTTTTTTTTTTTTTTTTACCACAAATATGTAGCAGAATACATATTGGCCTAAATTGATGGAGAAATTTGATTTTAATTTTTTTTTTTTGGATATGTTTTATAGCAGAAAGTAAAAAACATTTGTTTTTTGTTTTTCAAAATTGTCTGTCTTTTTTTGTTTATAGCGTAAAAAATAACCACAGGAGGTGATCAAATACCACCAAAAGAAAAAAGGACATACATTTTATTTGGGTACAGTGTTGCAGAACCGCGCAGTTGTCAGTTAAAATGACGCACTGCCGTATCGCAAAAAATGCCCTGGGCATGAAGGGGGGTTCTGGAGGTAAAGTGGTTAATAAAAAAAAAATATATATCCTTAAGCCCGCGTTCACATTGGGCCGATTTGACATGTCAAATCGCATGCCAAATTGCTGGCTATTGCCTTCTGGGCTGAGCTTATTATAATTTTATGAGATTATTGTCCCAGATGGTATAAAGTATGTGAGGGCCATAGAGAGAGGACCGCAGACCCACACGCTGGATACACTCCCTAGACGAACAAGAAGCCTGTTGATATTTGACCACTCCCCATCTTACTGGACTTTGCTACTGGAACTAATCGAACATACTTATAATTTGTCGGATATCTTCTCCTGTTCCTGTGGTAAGATATAGACCATACGGATATTAATTAACTTTTTCCTCTCAAAATTGTAAGGATTATATTTTACAGTTTATGCTTTAACCTTAACATGTACAGTGTGTAGGGTAGTTTTATAATTAATCATTTTTCCACATTAATTGTCTAGGCTGTGTGTGTGTTGCAGCCATGCCTGGGTGAATTTAAGTATAGACCTGTATTACAACAATTTAGGCTACTGTGGTCCCAGGGAAATTACTTATCACCTCATTCAATCTAGTAGCTAGATTAATATTTCTATCAAATTGACAATATCTATCTGTTGACTCTGCGAGACATACTATGTATTCCTTCCGGCCAGAGAAATTCAGAGGACTGTTTCCCCCGAGCGACAGGGGATATTGTGTTTTTGAACGTAAGGCATGATTACCACAATATTTTTTGAACATAGCTATTTGGTCATCCGTGTTATTTGTAAAATATATATTTTAATATTTGTAAAATATTAAGAAAAATAGTTTTATTGCTGTGTTGATGCTTTTGATAAAGTGTATGAAATATTAATCACCAGAAATCCCGGTTCTGTATGAAATTGTGTAACTATACTTGTAAATTAATAGTCAAATTATTTACTTATTCATTTTATTGGAGAGATATTTATACATTCCCCATAGATTAATGAGCTCAGGAAATTACTGTGGTATGTTATTGATTATCTAAACAAAGTTCACAATTTTACCGTAAGGTTGGAGGCACTAAGAAAAAAAAAACAAAAAACACTGAGATCTTAATTTAAATTCCCCATATGTATTATTAAAATTCCATACCACACTCACAACAGTATGATGGATTGAACAGTGCTCTGTGAGATGTTTAAAGCTTGGGGTATTTTTTTATAACCTAACCCTGCTTTAAATTTCTCCACAGCTTTATCCCTGACCTGTCTGGTGCATTCTTTGGCCTTCGTGATGCTGTTTATTCAGTAAGGTGCTCTAACAAACCTCTGAGGGCTTCACAGAACAGCTGTAATTATACTGAGATTAAATTACACACAGGTGGACTCTAGTTACTAATTAGATGACTTCTGGAGGAAATTGGTTCCACTAGATTTTAGTTAGGGGTATCAGAGTAAAGGGGGCTGAATACAAATGCACGCCACACTTTTCAGATATTTATTTGTAAACAATTTTGAAAACCATTTATCATTTTCCTTCCACTTCACAATTATGTGCCACTTTGTGTTGGTCCATCACATAAAACCCCAATAAAATATTACATTTTTGGTTGTAACATGACAAAATGGGGAAAATTTCAAGGGGTATGAATACTTTTTCAAGGCACTGTAATACTTATTCCTGCTGGCTATAATAATAAGGGAAGAATATTATTTTTCATCTCGGAGTGCAGCATTTCTCTTGCTGGTACAATTGATTTGGTGGAGACAAGCCAGCATCTGAGATGCGATTGTGGAGTGTGCAACCTGATCTTGCCTGGAGCGCAATAGGAAATATTTGATAGTAATCTGTAGTTTCACTGTTAGTTTTTAATTAAATATTGCCCAGTGAATATTCGCTGTAACACTGATCCTCAATCCGGCCAATCAGAAGGAGGTCTAATGCCCCATACACACAATCGGAAATTCTGCAAGCAAAAGTCCGATGTGAGCTTTTGGTCAAAAATTCCGACCGTGTGTATGCTCCATCTGACTTTTGCTGGCAGAATTCCAGCCAGCAAAAGATTGGGAGCAGGTTCTCTATTTCTCGGTCGGAAAAAGTTCTTATCCGAAAATGTGTTCGTCTGTATGCAATTCGGACACGCAAAAAATCACGCATGCTCGGAAACAATTTGACGCATGCTCGGAAGCATTGAACTTCATTTTCTCAGCTCGTTGTAGTGTTGTACGTCACTGCGTTCTTGAGGTCGAAAGTTCAGAGAACTTTTGTGTGTATGCAAGGCAAGCTTGAGCGAAATTCCGTTGGAAAAATTTCTAAACGTGTGTATGGGACACAATGCTCGTGGAGAGCAGGGGAAGGGATAGCTGCCGCTGAGGAGCAAGGGAAGCCACCGGTGAATTGCTACATAGATGGGGTAAGTGCACCTGACTGCCGATCGACTGACTGCCCACATGGGGTGGGAGGGCAGGGTGTTAATGTTTGCCGCCCCACCCCAAAAATAAATTACCTCCGGCCACCACTGCTCCAGTCCTGCCTTATTTATACCACCTATTGGTCTGGCACCAACCCTGCAAAGGTGGCTGGTAAAACCCGGACCGGATTCTACCTTAGGTCTCAGCAAACTAAGGCATGCGAGGTGGAATACAACATCCATCAATCACCTCACCTTTTATAATGTCACATGTCCCCCCCCTTTGCTCAAGCCCCTGCGGCTGAGCAACTACCCCAACCAGACAATGGACACGGGAAAGGGTATCTGCATTATTCTGACGATTCCCAGCTCTATGCTCCACTGTAAACTTAAATGTCTCCTTTGTGAAATCTGGGGTCACGAGCACAGGTTGTACACAAAGAGCCTGCTTCAACATTTGAAATGCCTTCTGTCTCCGGGTTTCCACTTAATCATGACTGACTCTCTACCCCTCACCAGATCTGTCAGTGGGGCTGCAATGGGGAGGAAATTGGGTATAAAACGCCTGTAGTACCCTGTGATCCCCAGAAAGGCACAAAATTGTTCTTTATTTAGAGGTTGGGGTCACTTTTGAACCGCCTCAATCTTACTGATCCGAGGCTTGATCAGCCCTTGACCAATAATGTAGCCAAGGTATTTGGCTTCCTCCAAGCCTATGGCACACTTTTTGGGGTTGGCCGCGAGTCCTGCTTTTTTAAGGGAATTTACTACTGCCTGCACTCAGGGCAAATGAGATTCCCAATCTGGGCTGTGGATGACAACATTGTCCAAATAGGCGGCTTCGTATTGGTGATGTGGTCTCAATGTCTTGTCCATCATTCTCTGGAATGAGGCAAGAGCACCATGCAAACCAAAAGGCATCCGCTTATACTGGAATGACCCCTCAGGGGTAGAAAAGGCCATCTTCTCTTTAGCAGATTCTGTTAGGGGTATCTGCCAATAACCTGTAGTCAGATCTAAATTAAATATGTACCGGGCACTTCCTAATCTGTCAATAAGCTCGTCAACCCAAGGTATTGGGTACGCATCGAATTTGGACATGCTCGTCAACTTCCTGAAATCATTACAAAACCTTATAGTTCCATCTGGTTTTGGGACCAACACCATGGGACTAGACCAGTCACTGGGAGCCTCCTCTATCACGTCCAACTCTGTTTTTTTATTTCATTTGCAACTGCTTCTTGCCTAGCCTTGGGTATTATATAGGGCTTTACATTTATACGGACACCTGGTTCCGTAATTATGCCATGCTGTATAACACTGGTCTGTCCGGGTAGGTGAGAGAAAAAGTCTCTATTCTTACTCACAAACTCTTTAACATGTTTAAGGTTTCAGTTATGGGTACCTCAGGTGTCACATGTTCTTTTGGGGGGTTGGCACTGCCAGTAAAGTTTCTCTGTCTTTCCAAGGTTTCAAGAGATTAACGTGATATATTTGCTCTGACTTCTTTTTCCCTGGCTGGTAAACATTTTAGTTTACTTTCCCCTACTCTTTCCATAATTTCAAAGGGACCTTGCCACTTTTCCAGAAATGTACTCTCGGCTGTGGGGACTAGTACCAGCACTCTGGCACTCTGTCCCCAAGGTTCTGGTCTTGGCACCCAGGATTATAAACCCTTCTCTGGGCCTCCTGGGCTTGCTCCATATGTTCCCGTACAAGCGGCATGACAGAGGCAATCCTTTCTTGCATCAATGAGATATGCTCGATGACGCTTCTATGAAGGTGTGGTCTCTCCCTCCCACGTTTCTTTTGTGACATCTAGCAATCCCCTCGGATGTCTACAATACAATACTTCAAATGGGGAGTAACCCGTAGAGGCCTGAGGTACCTCTCATATAGCAAACAAGAGGTACGGCAGCAAAAAATCCCAATTTCTTCCATCTTTGTCCACCACCTTTTTTAACATGCTTTTGAGCGTTTTGTTAAATCTCTCCACAAGTCCATCAGTTTGGGGGTGGTAGACAGAGGTACGGAGATGGGAGATTTTGAACAACTTGCACAATTCTTTAGTGAATCTGGACATAAATGGTGTGCCTTGATCTGGTAATACCACTTGACTAAATACATAGACGAGCTCTTTGACAATAGTCTAAACTGAGGTATTACACAAGGGAATGGCTTCAGGATACCGTGTGGCATAGTCCAGTATTACCATTATGTGCTGATGGCACCGGCAGACTTTACTACTGGTCCCACTAGATCCATGCCAATTCTTTCAAAAGGCACTTCAGTGATCGGGAACGGTACCAGCGGACTGTGAAAATGGGGTGATGGCGCAGAATACTGATACTCTGGGCATGACTCACAATATTCTTTGATATCTGCATATAACCCAGGCCAAAATAATCTCTGGGTTATTCTCTCCTGTTTTTTTTCTATACCCAGGTGTCTACCCATTATATGACCATGGGCTAAACCTAATACATCCAACTATAGGGTTTGGCAACCACAAGTTGCTCTACCTCCTCCTCCCCTTGCTTTACCACTTGATACAGCAAGTTATTTTTAAGAACCATGTAGGGAAAAGACACCCCTACATTAGGTTCAACAGATTCCCCATCAATCATTTTAACATTTTTTCTGGCTCTATTGAGTGTGGAGTCTCTTAGTTGTTCCATACAAAAATCATCTTTCCTGACTTCTAAGTCAGGCACCACATTCTGACCACTCTCACTATTAGAGTCAGAGATAATTTCTTGTTTATTAACCTCAAGCTGGGGGCTAGATTCCAGCTCCTCCTGCTCCCCAGCCATTACAGAAAAGGGAAATGGATCTACCTCTTAGTTGGTCACACCAACCTTTCCCTTTGAATTTTGCAATCAAAAAGGGTCTGGGGTAAGTTCCAGGGTTTCCTTAGCAGGGGGAGCTCTGTCCTCCTGACTCCTTTTGTTTTCCCATAAACTCCAAAAGTGGGGAAAATCTCTCCCTACTAGGGCTTCATGAAGTAGTGAGGGTACCACCCCCACTGAATGTGTCACAGTGCCCCAAGGGGTATCAAACGCGAACACAGCAGTCTGGTAGTCACATGTGTGTCACCATGTATACAAATCACCCCATTAGTGCTAGGGTGTAACTTTGCAGGATTTATAAAATCACCTTTGACTAATGTAACAACACCACCGGAATCTAGCAGAGCAGTGACTGGCTTTCCACCAACAGAAATCATACACATTTGTTTTTCCCATGCATCTCTGACATGATGCAGTACATGCCACCTGTGCAAAAAGAGACATGCGATTTTTCAAATAAGCATTATCATATTGCATTGGTTCATCATTTAGGGAACAGTAAGCAGCAATATGATCTAACGCATGGCAGCGATAACATTTTATATGTTCTGTACCCAGTCCTCTAAATGGCCTCAGAGACCTTCCTGACCTAATTGGCCAGTCTCCAGGTCCTGAGCCCATAGTATCTGTAGCAACAGTCTTGAAATTTTTCCCCATGCCCTTAAACCCCGGAACAGTCTTACCGGATCCTCTGGGCGGTTTTTCACCCCTAGTGCCACTGGGGGATGAGTTTATTAAGTCCTCAGCAGCAGTATATTTCTCCACCAGGTCTACCAGCTGGTTTGCAGTCTTAGGGTCCCCATGGCTCACCCACTTCCTCACAGTGGCAGGGAGCGCATGCAAATACCGATCCATGACCACACGCTCCACAATTTTAGCGCCTGCCAAAGTCTCTGGCTGTAGCCACTTTTTGGGTAAGGTGTATCAAGTCAAATATTTGGGAGCAGGGTGGCTTGTCAGTACTGTATGACCACAGATTCACCTGTTGAGCCCGGACTGCAACGGTGACACTCAGGCATGCAAGTATCCCAGCCCTCAATGTCTTATAATCTTGGGCAGTATCCAGTTCCAGGTCATAATAGGCCTTTTGGGGTTTTCCTGTCAGAAAGGGCACTAGCAGCCCTGCCCATTGCTCTTTTTTCCATCCTTCTCGAACAGCAACTCTTTCAAAAGGTGCTAGGTAAGCTTCCACATCATCTGCAGGTAATAGCTGGCACGCACCATTTTCTGTTCCACCGGCAAAAGGACCTGCGGACCCCTTCTTTAACTCCAGCAGGGCCATCACAAACTGGCAGTTCACCTCCTGCTGCTGGCGATTCGCCTCCTGCTGGGCTGCAGCGGCCTCTGTAACTTGGCAATTGGTTTCCTGCTGGGTTGCAGTGGCATGCAGCAGAGCTTTTATTACGTCCTCCATCTTTCCCCTTGTTCAGGAAGATCCCCACATCCTCCACCATATATCAGGGGTTTTCTCCGGTCTACACCTTAGATCTCAGCAAATGAACACATGCGAGGTGAAATATAAACGTCCACCAATCACCTCGTCTTTCATAATGTCACAATATATACATAAATAAACAAAAACAAACAAGCTTACATCAGCAAATAACAGAAAAGAAAACATATTTTTTTCAGAAAATAACAAACAGAACTAGCCTAGCTCTGAGGAAGTGGGTGCGCCCCCGAAAGGCGTTAGCTGTACCCCGTGTTCTGTGCATGTCCATGCACTGTTTTTATGGCCTTTTGTAAGTTGAATTTTGTGAGTACCCACTTTTATTTAAAGATTTTTTATTATTAAATTATCTTTGGTACTAGGTGTGCATTACCAAAGATTTTTGGTTTTTCTCTCCTCCAGTGATCACATGTGTCCTGACAAGCCCCCGCTGCATAGCCATTCACTGGCAAGCTCAGTGTGCTGCTGCTTCTCCTCTGCCCCCCCCCCCCTCATCTCTTTTTTTTTTTTTTTTATACCCATACAAAAATGTTGTGCCTTTCATTTCTACAGGTGCATCTCAAAAAATTTAAATATCAAAAATGTCATTTATTTCAGTACTTTAATTCAAAAAGTGAAAATCATATATTATATAGATTCATTACACACAGAGTGATATAATTAAAGCATTTCTTTCTTTTAATTTTGATGGTTATGGCTTACAGCTAGTGAAAACCAAAAATTCAGTATCTCAGAAAATTAGAATATTACATAAGACCAATAAAAAAGAGGATTTTTAATACAGAAATGTTGGCTTACTGAAAAGTACCATATTTATCGGCGTATAACATGCGCCGGCGTATAACACGCACCCCAAGTTTAGGAGGGAATTTTAAGGAAAAAAACTTTTAGGAGGGAAGTTTAAGGAAAAAAACTTACATTTAAATGCCCATTAATGCAGCCTCAGTGTCCATCTGCAGCCTTGCCCAGTGTCTTTGCAGCCTTGTGTCATTGCAGCCTTTGCAGCCCTGTGTCATTGCAGCCTTTGCAGCCTTGTGTCATTACAGCCTTTGCAGCCTTGTGTCATTGCAGTCTTTGCAGCCTTGTGTCATTGCAGCCTTTGCAGCCTTGTGTCATTGCAGCCTTTGCAGCCTTTGCAGCTACAGGTATTTAAAATTGGCGCCGATCATCGGCTGTGTCCGCTCTGTAGTGCGCAGGTGCTGAAGAGATTCAGAAAATCTCCAGCTGATCATGAGCCGGCGCCGACATACACACAGCCGAGTGTACTCTCGGCTCCTCTCGCACTGGGCGGGACTGTGAGCGGAGCCGAGACCAGCCGAGACTAGCCAAGTACACTCGGCTTTGTGTATGTCGGCGGCGCTCGCTCCGCTCCGCTCACAATCAGCGGGGATCGGCGTATAACACGCATCCACGATTTTCCCCTGATTTTAAGGGGAAAAAAGTGTGTGTTATATGCCGATAAATAGGGTATGTCCATGTACATTATAGTATGCACTCAATACTTGGTCGGGGCTCCTTTTGCATGAATTACTGCATTAATGCGGTGTGGCATGGAGGCGATCAGCCTGTGGCACTGCTGAGGTGTTATGGAAGCCCAGGTTGCTTTGATAGCGGCCTTCAGCTCATCTGCATTGTTGGGTCTGGTGTCTCTCCTCTTCCTCTTCCTCTTCACAATACCCCACAGATTTTCTATGGGGTTTAGGTCAGGTGAGTTTGCTGGCCAATTAAGCACAGTGATACCATTATCATTAAACCAGGTATTGGTACTTTTGGCAGTGTGGGCAGATGCCAAGTCCTGCTGGAAAATTACATTAGCATCTCCATAAAGCTGGTCAGCAGAGGGAAGCACGAAGTGCTTTAGAATGTTCTGGGAGAGGGCTGCTCTGACTTTGGACTTGATAAAACACAGTGGACCAACACCAGCAGATGACATGGTTCCCCAAATCATCACTGACTGTTGAAATCTCACACTGGACCTCATGCAACTTGGATTCCGTGCCTCTCCACTCTTCCTCCAGACTCTGGGACCTTAATTTACAAATAAAATGTAAAATTTACTTTCATCCGAAAAGAGGACTTTGGACCTCTGAGCAACAGTCCAGTCCTTTTTCTCCTTAGCCCAGGTAAGACGCTTCAGACATTCTCTTTGATTCAGGAGTGGCTTGGCACATTTGTAGCCCATGTCCTGGATATGTCTGTGTGTTTTGGCTCTTAAAGCACTGTCACCCCCAAATCCTTGCTTCACAATCTCTCAAGGATGCTGTTTGTGCACCTTTTTCTACCACACTTTTTCCTTCCACTCAATTTTCCATTAATATGCTTGGATACAGCACTCTGTGAACAGCCAGCTTCTTTAGCAACGACCTTTTGTGACTTACCTTCTTTGTGGAGGGGGTCAACGACTGTCCTCTAGACAACTGTCAAGTCAGCAGTCTCCCCTATGATTGCGTAACCTACTGAACCAGACTGAGAGACCATAAAGGTTTAGGAAACCTTAATGCCCTGTACACACGGTCGGACATTGATCGGACATTCCGACAACAAAATCCTAGGATTTTTTCCGACGGATGTTGGCTCAAACTTGTCTTGCATACACACGGTCACACAAAGTTGTCGGAAAATCCGATCGTTCTGAACGCGGTGACGTAAAACACGTACGTCGGGACTATAAACGGGGCAGTAGCCAATAGCTTTTATCTCTTAATTTACTCTGAGCATGCAAGCTCTCAAACTTTGTGTGTCGTTAATTCCGATGGAAAATGTGTGATGGAGCCTACACATGGTCGGAATTTCCGACAACAAGGTCCTATCACACATTTTCCGTCGGAAAATCCGACCGTGTGTACAGGGCATTAGGTGTTTTGAGTTAATTAACTGATAAGAGTGTGACTCCATGAGTCTACAATATTGAACTTCTTTTTCACAATATTCTAATTTTCTGAGATACAGAATTTTGGGTTTTCACTAGCTGTAAGCAATAATCATCAAAATAAAAAAATAATAATATAATAATAATAATAATAATAATACATATAACTAAATATATATAATAAATATATAACTCTGTGTGAAAAAATAAATATAGTATCTATCTATCTATCTATCTATCTATCTATCTATCTATCTAAGAGTTTCACTTTTTCAATTGAATTACTGAAATAAATTAACTTTTTAATGATATTCTAGTTTTTTGAGATGCACCTGTATTTTAAACTAAATGTTTTTTTTTTTTTTTTTACAGTCACTTTAATTATATTTCTTCCCAATTCCTCGTATGGATAAGGGGGATGTATGTTTGTAGTATTATTAAATATATTTATTCTCCATAAAGTTTTCCGTGTCTCTAGGATTAACAATAGGAACATTTCTAGGGGTCATATTTTGTGTTTTCCTGTGTAGCAGCTTGGTGCTCTGTGCTTGTAATGTTAGAGATGGAGGAGGAACACATACAAAAGGTTCACTCCCTTCATACTGCCTGCCAGGCTGCTACTGATATCAGTATGAGAGAGGACACCATGAGAGGATATCTTTGTTGCATTTTACACATTATATCCTGTACATTACCAATTATATATATTGGTTAGGACACTCCCCTTTACATCTCTTTTCTGCTGCCTCTTATAAAATAGATCACTTGAATTTCTAGGTTGTTCTCTCATCGTTGGAATTAAAATAGCTGGAGCTTTCCCAGGAAGTCATTGTCATTTGTCAACTGTAAGAAGAAAATGCTGCCATCCAGACAGTATGTGATAGGAGCTACGTTTATGATGGTGCTGTTTGTTGTGTCCTTCTGGTAAGTAACTTCAATGGGATTAGAAAATCTGTTTTACATTTTATTGGATGTCCTGGACATTTTTTTGTTTTTGTTACGATACTGCATTTACGTTTTGGCATAATCCTTTAATGACTCCAGTCGTGCTAAAATGTTTTATCGCAGCAGCATCAATTACATTTTTGTGGCTTTTTACATTTTCTTTTTAATTGATAAATGCAACTTGTTACAGTATTGTGTTCAGTGTTGTTTGCTGTATTTACAATCTCGGCATCATCATCAGCATTGAGATCCAGGAGAGATTTGCTAAGAGAATCTACTCATCTTATACTGATTAAAGGTGCTCACTATGGAGTAAGTTATTTTATACATATTTTTTTTGTTGTATTTTCTTAGTGATCCCATGCTGAGTCACAGCACGGGTATGCTAGAACAGATAAGATTGTGTGTGTTCGGAGTTGCTCAACCCCACCCGCACGGCTTTGAAATCGAGATGAGTGTCTGTATCCGTGCAGCTGCTGCGTCCCATTAGCCATGAATGGGGTGCCTGCACACATCACTTGGCGGTCAAAGCCGCCTAAACAAGGGGCTCTGGGTGTCAACGCCTGTCTGAATGAGGCCTTATTGGGGTAGAGACCAAAACGATCTTCAGGTTTGCAATCTCCCTTTATCAGGATCTATTTGGTGCATGGTGCTTAGAAATTCAATTGGGTGTTTTTTAAACTGCATCTAATTAAAGGTACACTAAACAATATCCTTATTCGCCAAATATAATCCATATACATACTACGTAAAGGCCCTGTAATGTATTTTTCATGAAATGTTTCCTATGCCACGTACACATGAGAAGACTTTTTGACCGGACTTTTCGACCGGACTGGTTCGACGGACCGAATCCGGTGGACAATCCGACTGTTTGTGGGCTCCATCGGACCTGCAGCAGACTTTTTCGGTCGAAAATCTGACGGACTTTAGATTTGGAACATGTTTCAAATTTGTCCGACGGACTCGAGTCCGGTCGAAAAATCTGCTCATCTGTATGCTAGTCCGACGGACGAAAACCGACGCTAGGCAGCTATTGGCTACTGGCTATCAACTTCCTTATTTTAGTCCGGTCGTATGTCATCACGTACAAATCCTTCGGACTATGGTTTGATCATGTGTAGGCAAGTCCGTTCGTTAGAAAGTCCATCGGAAGTCCGTCGAAAGTCTGTCGGAAAGACTGTCAGACCTTTGTTGCTGAAAAGTCCGCCCGTGTGTACAGGGCATTACTGTAGTTTTCTGTCTCCTTGTATTGTCCTCTGGGATGCACGGTTTCTGTATACAGCGGGACCATGGAGAATGAATGAATGTAGCCACCCTCTAACAGGAAGTCAGGTCACAGCAGGTGGAAAAAAAAGGAATTTGGAGTAGGCTGAGAGCAATACAAGGGACTTTTGTTGAGTGAAACCAGGGCTTTTTTTTCTCTGAAAAAAGGTACAGGAACTCAATCACCACCCCCCCACCCCTTACACACACCCTCCAAACCGCGTCAAATAGTGGGTGTGGTCAAATTTCACAACAGTGGGAGGGTCTTTACAGGGTCATTAAATACCAGGAGTGCATTATGTACAGAGTGCAGAGTTCAGGATGTGCTACATAAATAGTGCAGGGTTTAAAGGTGTGCTACACAAAGAGTGCAGAATTCAGCCTTCTTCCACATCTTCTCCCCATCTCCTTAAAAGCTCCACCATCTTCCACATGTCTTATTTTTGTTTCTGTATTAAGCTGAAGCACCCAGCCGGCTCTAGTACCTCCCCGCTTACTGTAGTTGGCTCCACCTCTCTCACTTGCGGGGGTATCATCCAGTGGTGATGTTGGCATTTGCACTGCACCCCGGGTACCTGCATCTCCCTTGTCTCCATCCTTCACTCAGTGGGAGCCACTTAGGAGATCTGATTTGTGGGAGCTGTTGCTGAACAAGCTGTCACTTGTAAGCATAGAAGCCAGACTTTTGTGTTTTCAAATAATTGTGGTGAACAGGGAGCCGAGGACCTGAGCCAGAACTGGTTCCACCAAGTTCCAGCTGAAAAAAAGCCCTGAGTGAAACTAAAGGCAAAATAGTTTTTTTTGTTTCATTTTGGAGAGCAAGGAAGACCTATAACCCCTGTCAAATATTTTTCTGTCATCTGCGTCCCATTGTGAAGATCTCCTTTCACTTCCTGTCCCATAGACAAAACAGGAAGTGAGAAGAATTTCCTGCAAAGTGCTGGGGTGGACTGCGCCCCCCAGATTTTAGTTGCGCCCCCTACCCACAACCCCAGGCAAGTGATAGGAGAAAGACTGTTATTACTGATTGCAAGACAGTTATACTTCACGATACTGAGCACATTGGAAAACTTCTTCAAAAACTGTTTCTTCTATGGAAACAAAGATTACCATTAATACACACACACATAAATATACATTATTAGGAGGTATTTTACTTTTTTTTTTTCGTTTACAGTTCACTCAGCTCACTCAATTTGCATGACAATACAGCTGTTCACACACACACAAGCCATGCAATTTAACCTGTGTTAAAGAAAAGGGGGGGGGGGGGCTCATTGCTCCTTTAAACTATAAAACACCATTCCTTATTTTTAAACTTTAATCATCAGTGAAAAAGGTTTTTTTTTTCTACGTCACTAATCTTTTAACATTTTACTTTAATAATTTTTTTAAATTTTATTAAGTGTATTGGGTATGAATCCAATGAGCACATGATTAGCCACCCCAGCATGTATTTAAATTAATGACTTTCAGCTCACAGTTTTTAGATTAACTTTTCTTTTAGAATAAGTAAATATAATATTTTATGTTTTCTTTTTCATATTAAATTGACCACAGTGCAAAATGACTACACATTGCACACGATTTTACAATTCTAAGTCAATTTTTTTTTATACCCGAATTATATAGATCAAATTGTTCTTTTAAGTCAGAAATACAATTTTTAGTCTTTTTAAGGTCACACTTTACAGACAAAATATTTTTCTTGCTTCTAAAAGTTGCAATGACCAACATTCCACTGACTTGTTACCTGTAATTGTCCATGTGGCAATGTCCCATCACTTTAAAACATACATAACAAACACAAAACAAATCATCCTGCCACCCATATTCATACTGTGTTACTATTATTTCACATTCATCAGTCCCTACCCTCAAGGAGCTTACAATCCTAAGGTCCCTAACTCACATTCATACATACACTAGGGACAATTTAGACATGATCCAATTAACCTCCCAACATTTCTCCAAAGTGTAGGAGTACCCGGCGGAAACCCATGCAGGCACAGGGAGAACACGCAAACTTCATGTAGGTAAAGTCGTGGTTTGGATCAACTGTTTTGCTGATACAGCACTTTGGGCATATTAATACAACTAACATGGCATAACAATCCATGGATCTCACACACATATATACAACAAACATAACTCTCACACTTAGCCAACTACACCTTGTAGACAAAAATATTTCTCTAATAAAACTGCACTTTCCCTTCTCTCTCTTTTTTAAAATTTTTTTTTTTATATAAGATCACTCATCTACAATGGGCTCTAATCCATATGTCTACTTAGGTCATTATAAGTGCGCTGGGTGGTAAGGTATAATGTGCTTGCAGTTTTTTAGAAATGTTATTATTAGGTTCAAATTCATATACAGGACAATAAGTTTCTTTCATTTCCTTTTTTCAACATTTTTGTCATTTGTTTTAGCCTTCTAGTGGTACAAAACCCCTGTGTGCTTTGATTCCATTCCTTGAGGGACTCGGCTACTCCTGTTAATAGGGGTTCAGTTACACAAACTGAATGGGGTCACACAGACAGCCCAAATGAGCTCCTGGTGGGATCACACAGATCCCAATCTGGGGTGTACTCGGTGGTACAATTTCCCATCTCACACGGTGGTGAGATTTCCTTAAGAATTCATCTATTCCTAGGTCCCCACATCACACAGACACAGTGAACCTAAGTAATAGCAGGAACTGTATATCTGGCCCCCAATCTCGGCCAAGGATCTATACCAGACTATACACTGCACAAATCAGCCACACAGACTGACAGGCACACAACTGAACGGGGGGGGGTTTAGTCACAGAAGTTGCTAAAAAATGGAAACTCTGGATTTAAGATGTGAAAATACACTCCTTTCTAAATAGAAACAGTCCACTTATATGCAAGATACATGGCAGCACATATGACAGGCACACAACTGAATAGGGGTTCAGTTACACAAACTGAATGGGGTCACACAGACAGATTAAAACAGTTCACAAATGTAAAAAGCACTCCCTTAGACAAGCCACTCATGCAGGACACACACACACAGCATCACACATTCCAACAAATTGTGCAGTACAGTAACCAAAAAAAAATCTCAATAGGAGAAAACTCTAGAGTATAGAATCTGACAGTTCTACTTCCCTAAAGTCTTCCACATCAGTTTATAGGCACTGTGCAGAATAGGAGAGATAGTACTTCTGCTTATTGTGAAGTTTCCTGTAGAACTACGCAGACGAAAAAAATGAAAACAGAGTTTCTTTCAAAACTGGTACTAAGGTTTCAAGAGGCGCTGTTTTTTTAAGCAGGCCGTCACCCTCAGCAATAAACCAGGGCCTTACCACACATAGTACCTTATCAGCCACAGCCTATGAATGATCCATAGGCGTGCGCACAGGGTGTGCCGGGTGTGCCCAGGCACACCCTAATCACCCCATGCGCATTAGTGTTATCGCTCTGTGTAGCAGCAGGAACATGGCAAAGATCTCCCTCTTACCTGCTCTGCCATAAGAAAAGTGTTTTATGTGCCATAAGAAAAGTGTGCCGGCAGGGAGATCAATGTGCCGGGGTCATATATATGTAGGCACATACACATGCATGTCTGTTTGAGCTTAAGGGTGCACACCCTAATGCAATAGGCTGCGCACGCCTATGGAATGATCCCTTGAGTCCGAAGACCAATTCTTGACCTGGCTGGTCCCCCGACACAGGAAATGCAGAAATCCTAGCTAAGCACACATTGCACCTGAAATAGGGCACACCATTCACACAGAACACACACTTGCAAGGACAGTAATAAGTACAGATAGTATGGAAAGTAAAAAGAAACGTAAAAATAACAAAATTCAACAGTCAAGGTTCTTGGAAAGAGTACTTCTACATGACACCAACTTACAGAAATAGGCACAGCACAAGGGGAAGTCACAGTAAGCAAAAAGTTAGCTTACCTTCACCAGCAGAAGTGAATTCCCAGCTTGTGTTCCATTTCTTTGCGATGTCTGTAGAGTTATCATTTCCGGCTGCGAAGGACCAATTGATAGGGAAATCCCAGAACTTAGGGGTTTCCAATAACATTTTGACTGCTGAACCACATTCAAAAAGATGTATTTAATATTCAAGCCTATAGTTTTAGCCATAGGCAGGGAGAACAATACAGTAAGCACATGGTGACATTCAATATAATTGTTCTGACTGAGGCTGGGCGCCTAAGTACATTTTATACTCTATACAAAGGTGGGGGCTACCTTGTAAGTCTCTTTGAAGTCCTGATTAACTTGTTGGTCATTTACATTGCTAAACAGATGGTCAATTAAGATATACATGTCACTTCCCAAATTCTGTGGGAAAGCCAGAGATAAACCTTTTCACAGCTGAAGGTGTGAATGGCATTTGACCACAACCAAAACAGCTGTTACATCATACGACTTCTAACATAGTTGTATCAAGTATATCTGCTTAATCAGAATACATGTTTTGATAATCAGAACTAAATGTTTGATAAATAAATAGCTATTCCATTTACCCTATCAGTTTATCAGCAGTGCACAAGGTATGTTACAAAATCCTAACCATTGCACCTTGCACACCATACCAATCATTACATAATTTATCTCTGCCCCCTCCAAATTTCACTTCTGCACCCCCATATACAGCACACCCCTATCCACAGCTCTCAACCTCTGCAAACCCCCATCTTTCACCTCTGCTCCCCCAGCTCCCCCCACAGCTCTCTCCTAATTCCACACAACTTCCCCCCAGGTTTAACCTCTGCACAATACCCCCAACCTCTCCACAGCTGTGTCATTGCATATCTGGCCCCCTTTCCTTCCACAGTTCTCACCAGATGCATTGCAGTGGTGCATCCACTGCTCTGTTCGGTAGAGCCAGCTTTTTTTTTCAGCCCACTGCCATCTGATCTGTGCAACTCCGCCTATCAGATCTGCTTTGTGTACAGAGGTCTGACAGGCGGGGAGACAAGTTGCCTCCATAATCCTCACAGTAAAAGGATGTCAGCACCCAGGTCACCAATCAACACATATGGGGCACCTGCTGTGGGTGCCGGCACTAGTACACAGATGCCGGTGAAGGAAGTAGAATAGAAAACTTCCTCTGCTGGCTTCTGAGTCAAGTGACAGGTCAGAGAGGAGAGGGCTCAGAACTGCAGGTTTTATTCATGTAAAACATTTATCCTCCCCACCCCCAAAAATAAATAAAACCTGCTTGTGTAGCTGCAGTGTGAACTGGAGTTTGGGTTCAATTTGTTAATGTATATAAATCTGCTAGTACATCTTACACCCCCCTCCCCCAGAATAACAATGTTGCTGTCCAAAAGTGCCCCCTGTACTCCTTCATCCAGAGTGGAGGCACTCTAATACAGGAGGTGTGTTACTGGCCAGATCACTAGGTGAAAAAAGGGGAGAAAAAAAACAAAACTAATGCAGCCACCACATCTAAGGTTTGGTTAGCTGCAATATATTACATTTTCGGTTTTGGGTTTAAAACGCTTTAAATGCAAAACTGTTCGAAATTTCAGACAACTGTTTAAGCACCAACAAAAAAAAGGTATGAGCTGACAACCACAGTGACAGACCTCCATCCCGGTAAATACGCAAGCATACAAAGAGCTATGGTCATGGGATTTTGAGTGAGGCCGGTCACTAAATCAGGTAAAGGTACAGACAGTATATGAAATAAAAATACATTTATTATACAAACAAAAAATATTCTCAGAGTACATAATGTGATCATAAAAACGAATTCCATAGAAAGCTGACATACATTGATTTGATAAATAAGATATTTACATATTCAATAGATACATGATGGCATAGATAAGCAGGTACATGGTAAATCTGCATATACACATTCCATAATCTGCTTGCTGATTCTAACCTCCCCCCTTTTTTTGCTAACCAGTCAGCCGATGGCCCAGTGGTGGGGGGGTTGTCTATTTCTTGTCTTTTCCAGGGGTTGCGATGCACGGCAGCACCTCCCCTCTCCATTACTATCTGGAGTGTGGGAAGGCAGTGTGCACCCACGCATCGGCGCCATGCCCGTGCACCCTGCTCGTGACGTAATTTGACGGCACAATCTGGGGTTGTATTGAGTGGTGTGGATTCCTATTTGTTTCTCATTTTTCACCTACATCATCATTCAAACATGGTCTCTGCTTATCGGCTGTTCCCAGGGCTGGGTTCGCATGCCCTCGCCTCAGTGTTAGACCTTTTGCTTTTTATTCTTTAATTTTTATTTTATTTTTTCCCCTTCATTAACATTCATTATGTACTATCCATTTTTATAGATACTATTGACATCGTACTCCTGATGAGAGGATGGATCCTCAAAACGCGTAGAGTTCTTTTTTGTCACTACAGCTTGATTTTTTTTTTACCCAGATTTACCATGTACCTGCTAATCTATGCCATCATGTATCTATTGAATATGTGAATATCTTTTTTATCAATTCTATGTGTGTCAGCTTTTTATGGAATTTGTTTTTATGATCGCATTATGTTCTTTGAGAATATTTTGTATTTGTTTTGTATAATCTATTTTTATTTCATATGCTGTCTGTACCTTTACCTGATTTAGTGACTCACTCAAAGTCCCATGACCATAGCTCTTTGTCTACAACTGTTTAAGCACATCATCAGTCTTGCATACCCCAGCAGTAATAAATTACTTAATAATTACACAGTGGTCAAAGTCTGTTTAATGTTCCTATATTTGACATCTTTCTTTAGGTGTGTTCTCCATAATGAACCAGTAAATATGTTAAGTATCCATTGATCTGCACTATGAGGCATGCTAGCACTTGTTTTTGGATATGGCGGTAGGAAAGAACAGCACAACTAAATGAAAAGAACAAAGCGCACGCCATTTTTTACCATTCACATGGTTTTCTCTGTAAAACCACCAGATTTCACAATCAAGGAAACTTTGTTAAAAAATGACAGGTAGTATTCAATGCAGCCGATCTTAATCATTTTAATAAATGTAAAGTTATATACAGGCCTTGATAACAATATGTTCTTTCTGATGAACAGCGAAAGGCATGTTTACGAAATAGGAGCTTTCTAGAAGGAATGTGCTAATGGCTTTATAAGGAAATAGCTAGAGATAGAACAGTTAGCTGGATGAAAGGTATACTACATAAATACAAAGCATGCTCAGTTCAATGAGCCATAGGACACACTCTATAAGTGATTGGACACTCTGACATTCCAACTAAGCCATACTGTTTTTACAGAAAATCACAGTTGGTGAAAAACTGCACCCTGCAACCACATACATAGAACTCGTTATATATATATTTTAATCAATTTAACCCCTTCACATCTAAGGGTAAAACAAATCTAAATGCCTTAGCAGAATTTTGCAACTTTGAAATGTGTTAGCAAAACCGTACATACATGGGCGTCCGCAGAACTTTTTTAGGAGGGGGCGCCCCTTTTCAACAATGTCATGAAGGGGAGGCGCTCAGTCATTATCATTATCACAAACTCACCATAATGCAGAATCAGTGGGAAGCCTGAGCTTGTCACTTGCAACCAGATGCAGCTTGCAATCATTGCTTGCCACCATATGCAGCTTGTCACTTGCCACCGTCGCCTGCCACCAGGTGCATTGTGTCACTTGCCACCGTCACCTGCCACCAGGTGCATTGTGTCACTTGCCACCGTCGCCTGCCACCAGGTGCACGTGTCACTTGCCACCGTCACCTGCCACCAGGTGCATTGTGTCACTTGCGAGCCTGTGACCAGGTGCAGCGTGTCACTTGCCAACGTCACTTGCCACTCGCCAGGTGCAGCGTGTCACTTCCCACCCGCCAGGTGCAGAGTGTCACTTGCCACTCACCAGGTGCAGTGTGCCACTTGCCACCCGCCAGGTGCAGAGTGTCACTTGCCACCCGCCAGGTGCAGCGTGTCACTTGCCACCCGCCAGGTGCAGCGTGTCACTTGCCACCCGCCAGGTGCAGTGTGTCACTTGCCACTCGCCAGGTGAAGCGTGTCACTTGCCACTCCATGCAGTGTGTCACTTGTCACCCGCGGCCTGCCCAGATGCAGTGTCACTTGCCAACCATAACCTGCCAATATTCATTATGTGGGGATCGGTGAGTCTCTTTGCTGGGTGGATGCTGGAAGCATGATGTGCGATGCTCTCTCAGCACAAAGGGAGAAACACATATATATGCGGCCCCCCAGATAAAGCGCAGTTCTGTGAGGCCGCATATGTGTTACGTTGGCATAAAGGGGTTAAACATCTGTCCTATGAGTTCATATAGATGTACCTGCTGTATCTGATGTATTCATGTGCAAATGCCTGCGTGATAGATGTCTAAGCCCTCGTTCATATTGAAGCGACTTGTCATGCGGTTTGACAGCTCAAATTGCATGACAAGTTGCACCCTATTGCCGGCAATCTCACTGTTCAAATCAGTGCAATGCCGGCTTTGCGGTGCTGCATTGATTTGAAAAAGTAGTTCCTGCACTATTTTTTGGAGACATCTGTGCATGAAGCTGACATGCGGCTTTACATGGTTACATAGTTAGTCAGGTTAAAAAAAGACACAAGTCCATCTAGTTCAACCATAAAAATAAATAAATGAATAAATATCATACAATCCCATATACACAATCCTATACCCACAGTTTATCCAGAGGAAGGCGAAAAACCCCAGCAAAGCATGATCCAATTTTCTACAGCAGGGGAAAAAAATTCCTTCCTGATCCCCCCAGAGGCAATCAGATTTTCCCTGGATAAACTTTACCTATAAATGTCAGTACCCAGTTATATTATGTACATTTAGGAAAGAATCCAGGACTTTCTTAAAGCAATCTACTGAGTTGGCCAGAACCACCTCTGGAGGCGGTCTGTTGCACATTTTCACAGCTCTTACTGTGAATAAATCTTTCCATATTTGGAGAGAAAATCTTTTTTCCTCTAGGTGTAAAGAGTGCCCCCTTGTCCTCTGTGTTGACCGTAAAGTGAATAACTCAACACCAAGTTCAGTATATGGACCCCTTTTATATTTGTACATGTTGATCATATCCCCCCTTAATCTCCTCTTCTCAAGACAGAATAAATTCAGTTCCTCTAATCTTTCCTCATAGCTGAGCTCCTCCATGCCTCTTATCAGTTTGGTTGCTCTTCTCTGCACTTTCTTCAGTTCCCCGATAAGCTTTTTGTGAACTGGTGCCCAAAACTGAACTGCATATTCCAGATGAGTCAAAAAATGAGGGGAAAGGGGATTGGGACTTTGAATGAAGCAGGTAGGTATAAAGAATTCAGTTTATTATATAAATTAACATACAAATGCATAATCATGCGTAAGTGTATATCCAATACAATTATAATAACTGGTACCATTCATAAAAATGTATATCTATACATACAATGTAGACGGGTTGCCACATGATTATAGATGAATAATATCAAAAACTAGAAAAGCTACAATTTCTGGGGAAATTGTGAAAAGTGTTCTTGCCTCTACAACTGGAGTGGGCGGAGTAACTGGGTGGAGTGGCTTGAGTAACTGGTGTGTGGTTGGAGTGGCTGGAGTTACTGTGAAAAGTGTTAAAAAGCTTAATATTTTAAAAAGTATATAGTAAAAAAGTTGACGAAGTCCCATCATTAGCTGAAAGAGCTGAACATTTTATTCAAAAAAAAATTTTTTTTTCAAAAATTATGAATTTTTTTTTCAAAAATTATGATTTTTTTTTTCAAAAATGATTTTTTTTTTCAAAAATGAATTTTTATTTTTTTCAAAAATGAATTTTTATTTTTTTTCAAAAATGATTTTTTTTTTTTTTTTAAATGATTTTTTTTTTTTTTTAAATATTTTTTTTTTTCATGGGGCGGTCATAATGTTTTGGCTGATCATGGGGTGGTCATAATGTTTTGGCTGATCATGGGGTTGTCAGCTTTTGTCACCTCCCACTCTAGTTTTGAACATTTCGCTATTCATTCCTATGGGACCATTTTCACTGCAGAAACGACGATATTTCGTGAACCATTCGGCGAAACGTTCCACAAAGTAATAGCACACCAATCGGGAACAATCCGCATGTTTCGGTATATTACTTGGCTATGTAGTGTAAAAACTGTGGGAGAAGTTAGGGTGGTAAAATTGGCTATAATAAGAATAATAATATATATGTGAGATAACAGTAAGTGGTCTTGCTATGCAAGAACACTTAATTATATATACTTACAGATATCAATTGAATCATAGGGACACGGTATACAATAGCTCTATGCATTTTGTGGATTGATCCACTCTTCAGGAGCCTGCGCGTGAGTTCACTAAAATATAATAGAAGGAGTTGCTGCATGGTCTGATCCTACCCAAGGAAAAAAGAAAAATCATAAAAAATAAAATAAAATAAAACCAAGTATAAAACCCACGCTCTACCATACTTACAAGGTTGACTATGTAATAAAAGTGTGGCAATGTAGATCGGGGACACCCAAGGGGGGCATCTCAAATGGGAGCTGAGGTGGTGTGAGTAGCCTGCTGTCCAGCAAGAAAATCATCCAGGGTAGACAGAGTTCAAGAAATTGAAATAGTCAGAGTGACCATAATTGCTGAGACCGTCAATGAAGGACTTCTGAAAAAATCTTTTCTGCAGCAGAGAATGACATTTTCCGAACCGACTTTGGGGCCCCGTATGTCGGGGCCACTTGGTGCTAGAAACTGGTGCACACCCAGTGGAACTAGCACTACAACATATCCAAAGCTGGGGTTCCTAGCACCAAGTGGCCCCGAGATACGGGGCCCCAAAGTCGGTTCGGAAAATGTCATTCTCTGCTGCAGAAAAGTGCTTGACATTTATGAAACCAAATTTGGGGCCCCGTATCTCTGGGCCACTTGGTGCTAGGAACCCCAGCTTTGGATATGTTATAGTGCTAGTTTGCAAACTAAATGTGGGGTTCCTATCACCAAGTAGTCCCGAGATACGGGGCCCCAAATTTGGTCAACTGTGTCCATCTGCAGCAATGTCATTTCGGGACCCTTTGGGTCCAGAGTCCCCAAATTTTGGCTGCAGCTAGGGGGCATCTAGGAACCCTTAACTACCGAGTTTGAAGTTCAGGGGACCTATGGCAAATGGGCACAGCGAGGCTGCAAATGGGCATTGTTGACCCTCTTTTCCACTTACAGTAGCTGCGCATTTCTCACCCTAGGCTTATACTCTAGTCAATAAGTTTTCCCAGTTTTTTGTGGTAAAATTAGGTGCCTCGGCTTATACTCGAGTATATACGGTATGTGTGTGTATATATATTTTATATAGTTATAGTATGACATGTGCAAAGTGTCCTGTGCTTGGTAAAGAACAGGGGGATTGAAGTACTAAAAAGTATTGGTGGTAGCCGAGGTGTAAGAAGTGAAAAGTGATGAGGATATAAACGCATCACCAGAAGAGGTTGAATAGAAAGGTGTGAAAAGTGATAAGGATATAAACGCATCACCATGAAAGGTTGAATAAAGCAATAACAGTGCAGTGGAAACTAGAGGTGAATTCTAATTACTAATTAGACAGTGATCAGTTCATAGCGTCCAGGGATCCAAGGTGATTCATGTAGTGAACCGAAGTGAGCAACGACACACCAGAGTGAATCTGACATCCCTGGGTGAAGCTTATAAGGGCAGGGCCATCACACGCCCACCGGCGTCACGTGGGCGTGCACTGGTGGAGGAAGGCGTCCTTGGCTGGGTGGAGAACCGCCCGGCGTCTGTGCCACTACACTCCTCCATCTAGCCACCAAAAAAGTACCACCAGAGCTTGTGACATGGATCAAAATGTGAGGCATTAAAACTCCTTTCACACTGGGGCAGTTTTCAGGCGCTTTAGCACTAGAAATAGCCTCTGCTAAGCGCCTGAAAAACGCCCCTCATTCTTTCCAGTGAGCCTTTTCACACTGGGGTAGTGCACTTGCGGGACGGAAAAAAAAAAGTCCTGCAAGCGGAATCTTTGGGGCGGGTTAGGAACGCTGTATACAGCGCTCCGAAAACGCCCCTGCCCATTGGAATGAACGGGCAGTGCTTTCAAATCACCTTTAAAAGCGTTTCGAAAGCACCGCCAAATGGGAGTTTTTAGCCCTTTTTTTGGGTTAAAAACGGCCCGCTAGCAGGCGAAAATCAGCGCAAAAGTGCAGATTAAACAGCGCTGAAGCGCCGCTAAAATGAGCGCCGCTTTACTGTGAGCGCGCCTGCAGCCCCAGTGTGAGAGGGGTCTAAACACCTTTAGTATATGGGGTAAGATTAACTCTCCATACCTAACAAACTTCCATCGGGATGCCATCATCACCAGGGGCCTAATGCCCTGTACACACGACCGGTTTTCCCGGTCAGAAAAACTCTGAAAGTTTTTCCGACGGAGTTCCGATGGAATTCCGCGCAAGCTGTCTTGCATACACATGGTCACACTAAATTCCGACCGTCCAGAACGCGGTGACGTACAACACGTAGGACAGGACTAGAAAACGGAAGTTCAATAGCCAGTAGCCAATAGCTTCCGTCTCGTACTCGCTTCAGAGCATGCATCGTTTTTGGTACGTCGAAACAGCATACAAAAGAGCAGTTTTCCCAATAGGAATTGGTTCCGTCGGAAAAATTTAGAACCTGTTCTCTTTCTAGGTCCGTCAGAATTTTTGTCTGTTGGACATTCCGCTTGTGTGTACACGGCATTACAATAGGAAAAGAGCTGGCTGCCCTCTGTAACTCTGCCAGAGTAATAAGAGCATCCCATTTTGCCCTCTGGGCTGCTGTCAGGGTAGGGAGGGAAATTCCCTGAATATAGTGAGAAAGGGCCTCTAAGGAATGCAACCTTTGTGGCTGATAAAGAGAAGCGTAGATGTCTGTTAACTTTTTCACAATTAATTCTGGTGAGTTAACAATCCTACCGGATTTATTCTAGATAGCACCTATGGCTGGACAGGCATGCTGCGATTGAGCAATATTTGCCAGGAGGCAGCCAGTCTTCTCCCCCACTTCAAAAAATGCAGCTTTATTAACGAACCGCTTACGTTGCGCAGTAGAGGCCTGCAGATGATCCAGAGAGTCCTGGGCCAACATCCAGGCCTCCCTGGAATCAGTTGGCTGAACAATATATGCTAGTTCAAACTGTCTAACCTGGTCCTCCATATGGAAAAGGAGTTCAGATGATCTCTTTTTTACTGCCTGAATTTCAGCAATAAATATCCCCCTAAGTACTTTTTTTAACGTTTCCCATT
The DNA here is from genome assembly GCF_042186555.1 of Aquarana catesbeiana. NCBI lineage: Eukaryota > Metazoa > Chordata > Amphibia > Anura > Ranidae > Aquarana > Aquarana catesbeiana. Next base: position 277,991,185 of record NC_133330.1, read on the forward strand.
TTCAAAGAGGAGTCATGATCATAAAAAAAATGCAATGATCTGACTCTCAATACTGTCGTGTGAGGGGAACAGCTTTAGCCAGTAGGCATTAAGTTTTCAAGGCACTCTGAGGAGGTTTGTCGGAGGTCGAGCGGCAAGCTCCACAACCAGTGGAGAATGGTCTGACACTCCTCGAGTATGATATATAATATTAGAGATCTGGCCAAGCATAGCACTATCCACACAAAGATCTATACGGGATAAAGACAGGTACGTGGTGCCGAACGTGAGAACAATTTAGTGGTAGGAAATTTAAAGCTCCACAGATTAGACATGTGCAGAACGAAAAAAATTTGTTTCATTTCGATTTGTTATTTACATAAATTAGTTTAGTTAAATTTGTTTCATTCATTTTCAGGATTCGTTTTGTTTTTTCATTTTCAAATAGATTTGAAGTTTTTCAATTTCCAAAAAGAATAAAATAGAATAGAAAATAAAAGGAATAGATTTTTTTTTCTACTCTATTCCTTTATTTTCTATTCTATTTACCGTATTTATCGGCGTATAACACACACTTTTTTCCCCTTAAAATCAGGGGAAAGTCATGGGTGCGTGTTATACGCCGATCCCCGCTATCGCTATGTGAACATTCACATAGCGAGTAGTTTGAAATATGGTGCCGCGAAGTTCGGAAGGACTCGGCGGTGCTGTACGAGCGCTGCCGAAATCACAGAGCCGAGATACACATAGTCGAGTGTATTCGGCTCTTTCCGGCGCCGCTCACAGTCACGTCCAGTCCCGCCATTGGACCTGTGTTATGTCCATCATAGGGCGGGACTGGCGGGACTGTGAGCGGTGCCGGAAAGAGCCGAGGACCCTCGGCTATGTGTATCTCGGAGGCGTTCGTTCACTTCCGCCGGCCCCGAGTCCCTCCGAACTCCGCGGCGCCATATTTAAAAGTACTAGCATGTGTATGGCGGCGGCGGCGGCGGGGACAAGACTGCAGGGACACTGGGGACAAGGCTGCTCTGGGGACAAGGCTGCTCTGTGGACAAGGCTGCTCTGTGGACAAGGCTGCACTGGGGACAAGGCTGCACTGGGGACAAGGCTGCACTGGGGACAAGGCTGCACTGGGGAGAAGGCTGCACTGGGGAGAAGGCTGCACTGACAAGGCTGCACTGGGGCAAAGCTGCACTGACAAGGCTGCACTGACACTGAAAAGGCTGCAATGACACTAACAAGGCTGCAGATGAACACTGATGAGGCTGCATTGATGGGCATTTTAATGTAAGTTTCTTTTCCTTAAACTTCCCTCCTAAAAGTTTTTTTCCTTAAAATTCTCTCCTAAACTTGGGGTGCGTGTTATACGCCGGCGCGTGTTATACGCCGATAAATACGGTACTTCTCATTGGAAACTATTCGCATTCAAAAAGTTTTCGAATTTGAATTTTGTTATTTCGGATTCGTTTAAATTCGGTACTATTCTAATTCGAAAACATCCGAATTTCCGAATAACGAAAATTCATCCGAATTTTAATTCGTAAAGAAATGAACTGCACATGTCTACCACAAATCCAGCAGATCAACCCCAGACAGAAATCTACCCAGAAGCGTACTCCTCGTCCCTCCATGGTGAGACAATGGGAGATGACGATCTAGGAGAAGATCAAGATAGCAATTGAAGTCTCCCATTATTAATAACAGGAGATCTGGTTTGTCAGTCAGATAAGTCATCAGAATTTGCAGCACATCTCTCAAAAATGGGGGCAGGATATACACAAAGGCTAGAACCAAGGTCAAGCTATACAATTTACAAAGAATAAACACTTGAGAGTCCAAGTCCTGGAATATCAGTGACCAGTCTATCAAAACACTGACACCCCAGGAATAAGAGGTGTGAGTAGAATGATACACTTTGCACACCCAGGAGTATTGCAGGCATTGTGTCTCCATAATCTGATGGGTTTCTTGTAAGCCCACTATGGCAGGGTGGAACTTTTGGAAGCATATGGATATCATAGTGCGTTTTAAAGGATTGATCACACTTCTACCATTCCATGATACAATAGGTATCGACATTAGGCATCATTGTGAAATACTTGTTGTGAAGCAGATCAACAAGGGGCTGCGGGGCTGTCATCTGACCATCATGTCGCCTGTCGATCGTTTAGGCCAATGAGATCCACCCAAAGGCACCAAGGTAGATGGAGTACAAGTGAGTTGTAAATCCAGATAAAGGACTGTAAAAATAAAGCACTTACGATCACAAAATCCTGTAGAAAGTCAAAACAAAAGATACAAACTGAGAAGCGCAACTGTGCCATAAAGACTGAGTAAAGTACCTCTTCAGTGATAGAATAATCAAAAAGAACTGACCGATTGCAGAGCCATTCTTGGCTATTCCAAATGTGATCTCAGCAAAAAGAAAAACCGGAACAAAGAAAAACAACCTGCCACTGCAGGGATATATTCAATTTGGTGAACACACATATTGTAGGTAATAAGTAGATAGAAAACTCTTCATAAACCTCTTGCTTTTCATTAATGTAACTAATGGCTCCCCAGCCTGGATAATTAGGAGTAGGTGGAAATATCCAATCCAGCTCCAACTGGCGTTGAAATGGGGGCACTGGTTCCCCCTTGAGGGATCAATCCTCTTCTCCAGCTGCTTGACGGTGGCGCAGGCTGTTCTTGTTACAATCCAGTCAGGGAGCTGCCTCAGTGGCTGATTCAAAGTAATGGGATTGGTTGTCTGCAGGTTTGGCCGGATACAACATGGCATAGGAGAGTTGTAGACGATGGAGCCGCTCCTTGACATCATTGAATATAGAACGCTTGCGAAGTACTTCCGCAGAGAAGTCAGGGTATAGTGATATTTTTGCTCCATTATACAGGATGTTACTTTTCTCCCTGGCCAGCCTCGAGATTATTTCTCGGTTCTTATGTGGAATCAATGACGCAGCGGCCAGGTTCGCGTGACGTCAGGTTTTTGATTACTGGGGATATATAAGGAGGATGCCAGGAGCCCTGGGGATGTCAGCTCCACTGTGTGCATTGAGGACTTTTGGTTCAATGACAAGGTGATCACTCTCTCTGGGGGAGACCGCTCATTTTTGCTTTATATTGATCCAGCTGGAGCACATCCACATTGGCTCCTTGTAAGTGTGTTTTTTTTTTCCATCTGAACATCAGAATACGTAAGTGTTTCTTGACTGGCGCCTCGGACATGCTTAATAATGTTTTGAAAATCTGTATTGATATCATGTTTGTATTTTCAGAAAGTTGCTATATGTCCCTGATGAAGAATGTTATGTACTTTCAAAATGCGTCGGACTTTGCAACTATGTATCACCTAGAGCTATGTAATGTATCTCTTTGTTGAACTTAGCTGTATTTGCTACTTTCTGATGTCATCTTGTGTCACTTTATGTATTTTTATGTATCAACTTTAATCAACTTGTTTGGATCCATATGATCATTAATTTTAGATATTTTTGTATCAATAAAATATTTATTTTTTAATAAAATTATCTGTTTACATTGCCTTTAAAATCCCTAAATCTTGAGGTATTATTTTGTTTGGTATACCAAGGGATGTTGGCAATTACATGCCAGCCCACATGAGTCCAATTTATGTATGGACTGTACTCCCTCTGGAATAAAACGCAGTCTCTATGAATCAATGATGACCAGGACATTTTATAGATAGGCAACTCCTATCCTCATATTGATTAGTGGTTCCAAATTAATAATAACTACTGCAGTAGGGAACAGACACAAAAGATACACTCCGCATCTTTCCAAATAACTGTTCTGCTTTATTATGACGCAATTGAAGGTTTTTATACACATGATTACGTAGGTATCACATTAATATTACAATTGTACGTTTATGATAACAAGGGGCGTTACATAGGCAGGCTAATTCTAATCAGGACTCGAAAGAATGTAAACATGTACTGAAAACATTATTAGTGCCATGTGCACAGTGAGGGCAGAGTGCAATACATACAAAATAGCATACATTTATATACAGAACTTACAAATTTCCATTACAATGACAAGATCCTTTACGGACCAGGAGCTCTGTCCCCGTTTAAGAATTAACACAAAGCTGCAAACTATATGCAGAAGTATCTTGTTTCCTATGTAGAACTTCACTCAGTTCTGACGCTTGCAGATACTACCAGCCCACTTGGCTGCTCTGAAGAACTCCCCAGGACAAAGGATCAGGAGTTAGGAGTTAGCACAAAGCTGTCTTTTGAAAAGTATGCTAAGTCTGGCAGTCTTTCCCCTTGTATGCCCCTGGGTGTGCTGAGGTACTCTCGCACTGACCTTTGCTCCCCGCTGCACTGGGCAAACTCCTGTTCAAGCCTCCAACTGATCAGATCTTACAATGCCATTCTGGATGTCCAAAGGTAATGGAGACTCCTCTCATAGGCTTCCTCTCCTTCCTTTTGTCAGTTCCCAGCCTGGGGACAGAGCGCCCCCCCCCATCCCTGGGGGTCCCCTCCCAGGCAACATGACAGAAACCTCAGCACTCTATCTTCCACCTGACTCCCCCTGCTGCTCAGGCTCCACCATATTTATGGTCTGGTTCAGCCACCCTGCCAGGCCTCCTGCCTGGAGATTGGTCCAAACTCCCATCAAGATAAAGACCCAGCCTCTTTATCTCCGCCCACTAGCTTCTAAAGGTTTCCAGGGACCTCCAGAACCAAGGTGAGGCGATCGAGGACTAGTCTGTGGAGCTTTCCAGCCTGAACCCTTAGTTTTATTACCAGACTCTTACAACTACCATGAGTCACAAAATACATTTACCTACACTAGTTGCACACTAAAGGGTGCTAAAAGTGCTAGAAGCTGTTATAGCCGAGAGAACACAATGGCTCGGTGGGAAGGATTCCCTTGTCAGCACTGATTGTGGTTGCAGGAAAGAAATTTGCTCCGTCTATGGCCTGCCTTATGTTACTTAAATTTTAGATTGGAGTACCTTTAAGTTTTGCATACTCTTATGTCCCGTACACACGATCGGACATTCCGACAACAAAATCCATGGATTTTTTCCGACGGATATTGGCTCAAACTTGTCTTGTATACACACGGTCACACAAATCTTGTTGGAAATTTCAAACGTCAAGAAAGCGGTGACGTACAATACGTACGATGAGCCAAGAAAAATGAAGTTCAATAGCCAGTGCAGGTCTTCTGCTTGATTCCGAGCATGCGTGGAACTTTGTGCGTCGGAATTGTGTACACACGATCAGAAATTTACGACAACGGATTTTGTTGTCGGAAAATTTGAGATACAGATCTCAAATTTTTTGTGACGGAAATTCCGATGGAAAATGTCCGATGGAGCCTACACATGTTCGGAATTTCCGACAACAAGCTCCCATCGAACATTTTCCGTCGGAAAATCCAACCGTGTGTACGGGGCATTAGGGCGCATGGTAATGTGGTCAGTAAAAAGTGGAGCAGATAAGGCTAAAAAAACAAAACTCGCGGTTATTCCTATCAAACCATGTTTCCTGTTCAGCTGTAAAAGGGAAATAGAGGAAGTACAGCCCTAATTCATCATAACTAGAATTTCTAAAATGTGACTAGTTCACAAATAATATTGTGCAGTTGATGCAGTAGAAGTGCTATATGTGGCTTATGGGACATTTTGCTGTTTTGTGGGTTGCGTGTTTTTTACTGTGCGTTTTGCAGCATTTGCCACTCGTTTTTTTTTTACATTGCAAAATGTGTGTTTGCTTCTGTGTTTGGTGTGCCGTTACCCATTAATGGCACTGAAAAAGCAACTAGTAATTTTAGGTGTATAAGGGTGGCCATATACTATACAATCTAATTGTACAAGCTCCTTTAGATTTACCAAGTTTATATAATAGGAGGAAACACCTATCTAGTCAATCACTCTATATCCAATCAGGCAGGCCCTTGCACTGCATAATTGATGGTAGATCTAAAGGAGATTGTACAATCAGATTGTATATTATATGGCCATCTTTATACACCTAAAATTACTAGTTGCCCTTTCAGTGCCCTTAATTGTTAACGGCGCACCAAACACAGAAGCAAACACACATTTTGCCATGTGAAATAACGAGGGGCAAATGCTGCAAAACGCACAGCAAAAAAAATGCAACCCACAAAACGCCAAAATGCCCCATGAGCCACATATAGCACAGCCAGTTGAAATCAGCAGGCTGAGCTATGCGTGTCACAGGAAAAACGATCCACAAAATGTTCACTCCCACTATGCTAGATGTGGATGGGGCCTGAAAGTGACATTGGTGCGATAAACACAAGAACAATAGGGCTCCATTCACATCTGTGCATTTCCTTGCATTTCAGAAATGCGCGGCACCAAGCTCCGCCCTAAAAAAAAGTTTTGAAGCTTCTTTGGGGTGATTGCTGGATGTAGGGTGGCCCATTCAGGTGGATGGGCTGCCCTATGTGTGATAAGTGAAAATGCTCCAAAACGCCCCCACCCCTCGCTAAAAAAACCCCAAAAAAAGCATGTAGGAATGCGCGTTCCGGCTATGCAGAGTGAACGGGGCTTGACAGCTGAGTGTTTTTGTCCACTCCCTCCTATGTACTTGTATAAAGATGGCCATACACTATGCAATCTGATTGTATATTGTGTATTTAGTGAGAAGGTTGATCACTGATTGATTGCATTTCATTTAACCACTTGACCACTGGGCACTTAAACCCCCTTAATAACCAGGCCAATTTTCAGCTTTCGGTGCGCTCACAATTTGAATGACAATTACTCAGTCATGCAACACTGTACCCATATGAAATTTTTGTCCTTTTTTTCCACACAAATAGAGCTTTCTTTTGGTGGTATTTAATCACTGCTGGGTTCTTTATTTTTTGCGCTATAAAAGAAAAAAGACTGAAAATTCTGTAAAAAAATGCATTTTTCTTCTTTTCTGTTATAAAATTTTGCAAATTAGTAATTTTTCTTCATATATATGCCAATATGCATGTTAAAACACTGACCTCTGTTGCTTTAAACACTTTGGAGAAATTCTTAATGTTCAAGTCACTCAAGTCGTCCTATCAGCTTGTCCTGCTCCCCCTCATAGCAGTGACACTGCAGCCTTCCAGCTTTCTAAGCTCTGAAGTAAACCTCCCTGCCAAAATAAAATCTAATAAATTCCCTGATGTCCCATCACTAGGTCCTTTCTGATTTTGATCTAATTTGCTTATGTTTTTTTTTTCCTTTCTCAAAAACAAAGAGGGTGTGTAAATATTGGAAACTCAAGGGTAAATTAGAACTATAGACAAAACCTTTTTTTTTTTCCAGCATGGGAGGGTTATAACCCCTGCCAGATTTTTTTTCGCCATCTGTGTCCCATTGTGGAGATATCTCTTCATTTCCTGTCCCATAGCCAAACAGGAAGTGAGAGAAAATCCCCTGCAAATAAAGGGAATTCCTTGGGGACCCCCCAGGCCACCAGAACTGGTGTTCCCATTGGAAGATTTCCCATCCGTTACTTTTCTGGGGACAACTCAAAATTTTGAATTTTCTTTTACTTTTACTATCAATGATAATAATTCACAGGACTTATAGGGTGAATCGCCCTAATTAGGGGCACAGACAGCAGGGGTTCTGATCCTTCTCCACTCGATCCAAAGCTAAAACAGATAAAAACTTTTGCTTTTTAGTTATACTTTAAGTCTACAGCATGGCATCCTTGTTACAGCCTCTCATTTGCAATGATCTTACTCATTCACTCATTCACCCTTATGGCCTGGGGAAGGCAGTAAATATAGGTGGTTGAGCCACTGTTTTTTCACCCTCTGACAGCTCCCCTAAACCCAACATAGTAGGGTGTTGTACACAAGCCACAGCAAAATGAATACCCCTTTCGTATTCAGCAGGCAGTACTTTGCAATGCACACAGTTGCAGTGTAATCGTGCTGGCTTTTGAAGGTTACAACATATTGCCCCCAGCCATCTGTCATAGACCCTCTGAAATGCTATCCACCGGAGATCTCTTTTCAGAAGGGCAGTAAGGGCTGCCACAAATGTAAAGGAGACCTGACTATTATAGACTATTTGGCAGCCCCACAAGAACAGTCAGGTTATGAGATCTTGAACAAAGTGTATTTTTAACATCTATAGGTGCATTTTACAAAATGGCTAACTAACCTGCTTTCAACAAAACTGATCTTCACATTCACAACAAGAAAATGTGGAACTGCTGAATGAAATTCTAACATACAGGCATACCCCACTTTTAAGTACACAATGGGGTTTATTTACTAAAGCTGGAAAGTGCAAAATCAGGCTCACTTCTGCATAGAAACCAATGAGCTTCTAACCTCGGCTTGTTTAATGAAGCTTTGGTAATAAAACCTGGAAGCTCATTGGTTTCTATGCAGAAGTGAGCCTGATTTTGCACTTTCTAGCTTTAGTAAATAAACCCCATTGTTTACTTAAAAGTGGGGTATGCCTGTAAACTGCAGTATTGTGGATAGCAGTGATCTAAGCAAAAAAGCTCTTTTGTATTAGTATAAAAATACATAATCTACATATAAAAAACATATGGAGATATATTCAGAGTAACAAAGAATGGCAAAAATTAAAGTGATAATAAAGTCACGTTTATTATTTTTTAAAGGAAAAAAAAAACACGTAATACTTACCTGCTCTGTGAAATTTGGTTTTGCACAGAGCAGCCCAGATTCTCCTCTTCTCTCGCCCGGCCTCCTGGCCCCGCCCCCCTGCTGAGTGCCCCCACAGCAAGCAGCTTGCTATGGGGGCACCCGAGACAAAGCTCCATGTGTCCATTCACACAAGGAGCTGTGGTTTGGCCCCGCCCCTTTCTCTCTCCTGATTGGCTCCTGCTGCTTTCAAAGTCAGTTAGCCAATGGACTGCTGTGTCTCGGCCAATCAGGAAGGAGAGTCCCGGATGTCAAGGCACTCGTGCAACATTACTGGATAGAGAGATGGCTCAGGTAAGTATTAGGGGGGCTGCTGCACACAGAAGGGTTTTTAACTTAATGAATACAATGCATTAAGATAAACCACTTTAAGCATTTTTCTGGAATTGCCAAACTCATTATATACTCCTGGAGTAAAAATCAAATAACATATTATTTGTGGTATTAAGGTTTGAACATGCACTACAGAAATGTAACCATTGTGATATATTTTGTAAATAAAATAAAGTTTCATAAACAAACAAAAATATTGCTTTTTGACCAACAGAAGTGCAACTTTAAAATATAGAAAAACTCCAAAAAACTATAAGCTCTATTGACTGTAATGCCATTGCACATATGGCAGAAACTAGGTAGAAACTTTCAGCTCTGTCCTTCGAATAGTTCAGGGCTCTGCTAATCTATTTATAGAATTCTCAAAATCCACAAAACTCAGGCTGCTTTTATCATATATGATGGAGAATTTGTCAGAAGTTATCATGCTGATAACAGGAGAATGGAGCAGGAGACAGCTACGGGACTTAGGGCTTTGAAGAGAGATAACAAAACACTGCAGCTATATGTGTCCAACTCAAATTTCATGAATTGGGTTTACATCCACTTTAAAGCCTCATGCACACTGGATGTTAAAATAATGTTATAAAAAGGCCAGTAGCTTTGCAGTGAGTTTTTCAACGTTTTTGCAATATTGTTTTTTAGTGTTTTATTAGCATTTTTTAGCGTTTTTCCGCGTTAGCATTTTTTGTTTTATTTTTTGAAGAAAAATTTTGTTTTTCAATGGATCAAAAACGTTAAACGCTGGTGAGCGACGTTTTTGAGCGTTTGTGAAAAAAGAAAAGTGTGTGAGTGTGGCGCTGTCCCAAAGTTGTAAAAGAAATGTCTGCATTTATACAATTTTATCCAAAGTGTCACGTGTGTATTCCCTTAAGTGAAATATGTATGGCAGTTATTACCACTCCTGTGGGTTAAAGTGACTTAAACATAAGAAGCATAATGAGTGCAATAAATCGCATCAAAGGTGCCTAGTGCTATATTCCATCAAAGGGAAAAAACAGTATTAACCACTGCTAAGAGCATGAAGTGGTCTATGTCTAAACACTACAAAACACAGTTGCAATAAATACATTACACATGACATGCAAAAAATTCTAAAGTGTCTGGTGCTAAATAAATAAATATTAAAATATTACTCTACAAACGTTGCAAATAACAAAGTGACAAGTGCCCTATAAAGAGGTCACTCTGAAAAGTACTAAACACACGTGCCATGCAAATGGTTCTATGATAATAAACAGGTCATATGGGTATGTGCCCGGTGCACTATAAGTGAAAAAAGGCGTCCGTTGTGGGATTCCTCAAAGCACACAACAGGTGTTAATCCAGTGCTGGTGTCTCGCGTTGTGATTGTGCAGAGACTCATCAGCTGTATATCCCCTGCAGGGGTAACGAGTAGTCACAGTATGTGCCACTGTGCAGCAGTACTTGGCAAGACCAGGACCAGGATGGTATCATAAAGACATAAGAAGAAAGGATTCCATAGTGTGAAACCTTTTAAAACCACTGTTTATTAGGTCAGATAAAAAGGGTACTCACATTGTAGTGGAAAAAATGAGCGGTGTGCAATGCTTACAAAGATGTTCCTAAGCGTCAGCTTTGCAGGGAGATGTCAGCAAGGCGTTCAGTCAAAGGCCACGCCCCACCACTTATCTGGTAGTGCAGTGTTAATTTTTTTTTTTTTTAATTCTTTATTTAATATTTCATCCATACAAAACCAAACCCCTCCAGTAAAAATTACAAATTTCATTACCGAAATACAACATATTACTGTCATTCTTCCCAACACCCCCCCCCCCCCCCGTTCCTGCAGAAGTTTACATAGGAGATAGCCTAAACCACTGTTACACCCAATCTTGGCTAGCTCTCCCGCCCTTCATACCACATTTAGAATCTCCTCCAGGTACCTCCAGGTCTTTTTAAATTTTTGCCAACCTGCCCATTTGTCAATCCGTTCCTCATCCTCATCAGGTGCCACTCCCCAACTGTCCAAACTCTCGACATTGTATACAGAGGAGCCAATCTCGAGTGTTTGGACTGGCCGGATCGAGCCATTTCGTTGCTATCTGCTTCTTGGCCGCATCCAGCAATATAGGGACAATAGAAGATTGGTATCCCTTCACCGACTTCGACGTACCATGGAATAGGCACACCTAAGGGTCCTCTACAATGACTTCCTCTGTAATTTCCTTAATCAGTATTATAATTTTTTCCCAGAATGTTTTGATAATAGGACACTCCCACCACATGTGGGCCATTGTTCCTAGACAAACACACCCCCTCCAACATGTATCGGATTTAGTGCTATCGATTTTGCTTAACTTGTCTGGGGTGGCATACCATCTTGCAAGACATTTGTAATGAATTTCAATTCTCTTGGTGTCGAGTGCTGAATAATGTACCAACTTCAGTATCTTCTCCAACGTGGCTTTACTACATTGTGACCCTAACTCCCGCTCCCACTTTTTGATGTAGGGAGGCATCTCCAGTTCCGACCCCTCCCCCAGTATCCTATAAATTTGTGCAATAGAACCACCTGCTTGCTCCCTCACACAGAGCTGCTCAAATGGTCTATACTCCTCCTCACTTCTGAGTGGTTTCGGTAATTTTTCAATGAAATGCGAAAGCTGGAGATACCTCCACACATCCATAACCCACAACCTTGATTCAGACTTTAATTCTGCAAACGTGCGTAATCTCCCCTTGTTTTGAAATTTTTTTAGTTGAATGGCATCCTCTTTTATCCAATTCCCTCCCACCTCCCTCATCCCAGGTTCAAAAAATATGTTGTCTTTCATATAAATCAAAGGTGAGTTATGTGTCCACTTATTCTGAATGTGTATCAAATCCCAATATTTAAGAGTGTTACGTGTCAATTCCGCAGTGTTAGTGCCCAGTGCTCTATATTTTGGGGGGTTCCAAATAATATGTCCTAAGTCCGTGTTACTCAAATAATGTTCTATATTGACCCATCTCTTCTCCGAATCCTTTTTTGACCATTCAATAACGCGTGATAATATAGCTGATAAATAATACTTATTGAAGTCGGGTAGAGCTAATCCACCTTTTTTTTCCCCCTACTCAAAACTGCGTAGGAGATATGTGGCTTTTTGCCACCCCAGACAAATCTTGCTATCGCACTCCGTAGAGCTCTAAAGTAATATTGAGGGAGTGGAATAGGCAACATCTGAAATTTATACAGTATTTTGGGTGCCAATATAATTTTAGCCGCATTCACACGCCCAAGCCATGAGAGAGGCCTCAATGATAATCTTCTGGCTTCCTGCCTAATCTCATCCAGCAGCGGAATATAATTTTTTAAGTACAGTTTTTTGAATGTATTAGATAGTTTTATCCCCAATACTTAATTTCCTTTTTCCAAGGGAAGGGGAACACCTGTGCTAGGTGGGGTTCCTCTTGTTTTCCCACACTGATATTCAAGATCTCCGACTTCTTCAAATTTATTTTAAAATTAGAGATTTCCCCGTATCTTCTAAGGATCCGTAACACATTTGGGAGAGTGATTCTGGGATTAGTAATAAAGAACATTACGTCGTCGGCAAATGCCGCGAGTTTGTGTTCCTCTGCTCCTATCTTCACCCCACTACAGTCTGGGTTATTACGAATAGTGGCTAAAAGAGGCTCGAGGGACAGGACGAACAGGAGAGGGGATAGGAGGCACCCCTGCCTAGTGCCGTTTTCCATATTAAAGGGTTTTGAAAGAACCCCATTAACCCTGACCGAAGCCGTAGGGTTGTTGTATAGTGCCTTGACCCACGAAATATACCTCGGGCCCACCCCCATTACTTCCAAAGTTTTCATCATGAACCCCCAGTCTACCCTGTCAAACGCTTTTTCCGCGTCCACTGACAGGAATAGAACTGGGGGCCCAACCCGTTTACTAGATTCCAACAGGAGTGCTGCTAGGACCCCATTATCCCTGCTCTGTCTCCCAGGCACAAAGCCGGCCTGGTCGGCATGTACAAGGGTGGTCATTTTATCCTTCAGTCTACTTGCCAGCACTTTCGCATAGAGTATAACGTCTGCATTCAGCAGCAAAATGGGTCTATAACTCGAACAGAGCCTAGCGTTTTTCCCTTCTTTCAGTATCAAGGTGATCAAAGCTGTTAAAGCTTCTCTCCCCTTTGCACAGTTGACACCCAACTCATTCCAAAAATGGCAGAGCCTAGGAACGAGGATGGGTTTCAATCTTTCCAGGTATAGAGTAGTAAAACCATCTGGACCTGGGCTCTTGCCCTTTGGGGAAGTTTTCAGGGCCTCCAAGATTTCCTCCTCCCCTATAGGTCTATCAAGGGTAGATCTCTCTTCCTCGGTAAGCTCCCCAACTCCCGCCCCCCTCAAAAATTCCTCGGCCCTCCCCATATGTGTTGGATTGCCTACTCTGTGTTGACCGATAGAGTATAGGGCCTCGTAGAACTTTTTGAACTCATTTGCTATGCCTTTACTAGTCACTGTTAACTCCCCTTTTTTGTTTTGTATTTTTTTGATAAAATTCCTATCCGTTTTCTTTCTCACTATTCTGGCCAGATGTTTACTCGACCTATTCGCCCAGAGATAGTTATACTTTGTTATCTTATTAAGAGCTCTCTTAGACTCCTGTTCCATAGCGTCCCTCAACTCCTCCCTTTTAGCGACTAGTTGGCGGAGGCCGTCCTGGTTCTGACCCTTCGACTTTTTATGGGACTGTTCCAGTAAGAAAATTTCCTCGATCAACCTTTCCCTTTCTTCCCTTCTCTTTTTTTTTGTAACCCTGCTCCTAAGGAAATAAGGACCCCTCTGATATACGCCTTATGTGCTTCCCATAAAATGGAGGAGGAAACCTCTCCTGTATCATTTGATTTGAAGAAAAAATCAGCTTCTTCCTGTACCTTTTCCAATATTTTTGGTTCCTTCAACAGGTATTCATTCAACTTCCATGAGAAGGGCAACCTTTCCCTACCCGGGAACCTCACCCTCATCGTGACTGGCGAATGATCAGATAGAGATAAAATTTCTATTCTGGTTTCCTCCACCCATTCCAGGAGACTATGGTCCACAAATATTCAATCTAATCTTGAACACGTCCCATGCACAGGGGAGAAGAAGGTGTAATCTCTATCCTTAGCATGTTGCAGCCGCCATGCGTCCATCAGTTGGCAGCGAAACAACCGCCGCCCGATTGCGCTAATTAAAGCCTTCTTTATCCCCTGGGCCCGGGACGTACTATGCAGATCAGGCTCGAGGCAAAAGTTAAGGTCCCCCGCCAACACTACCTCCCCCTCCCTAAACTTCACCAGCTTCGTCAGCACCTGTCCCAGAAATACAGCTGGGTTTTTATTAGGACAATAAATGTTCGCTAAAGTAAATGCTTTATTCCCTATATTACCCTTAAAGAAAATATAACGGCCATCCGGGTCCGTCTCCCTATCTACCAGTGAAAAGTTAGAGGCCTTCGAGAACCCTATTGCTACTCCCTTCGATCTCCTAATAGGCGTATCACCATAGAACCATTGGGGCAGATCTGGGTAGAACAGCCTAATTCTAGAATCTAGAGCTAGGTGGGTCTCCTGATGGAAAACTATATCAGCTCTATAGTGTTGAAGTTCCTTTAGTATTTTGTGTCTTTTTGTAGGCGAGTTTAATCCTTTTACATTATATGATAAAAACTTGAGATCAGGCATTACTCTCAAACTATCCCTTTCTCACCTTCCAGTTGCCCCCCTGAAACCCACCCTGCAGGAACGCCCTTCTCCTCCCCCCTCCTCCCTCCCCCCACCTCACCCACCCTTACTTTCACCTCCACCCCCCCTCCTCCCCCACCCCCCGGCTGCAACCCAGCCCCAAGCTCGCACGTAGGGGATACTCCAAATCCCATACTGCGCACTTCCTTCCTAGGGGTGTCGCTCCAACGAGGGCTCCCGATGCCCCCTCCATCCTAACTGGGGCGGAGGGTGGTAAGGAAGGCGGGAAACCAGCACCCTGACCAGGCACAACAACCTCACCATGCCCCCCACCCAGCAGCACCTTAATCCTGAGTCCATACATTTAAATAACTCAAGTCCAGAGTCGCATCCTATGGGCTCCCCAGAACCCCTGGTGGAGAGGGGAGGAAAAAAAAAAAAAAG
Organism: Aquarana catesbeiana; assembly: GCF_042186555.1. Lineage (NCBI taxonomy): Eukaryota > Metazoa > Chordata > Amphibia > Anura > Ranidae > Aquarana > Aquarana catesbeiana. The sequence goes on from NC_133330.1 coordinate 278,006,301, forward strand.
AAAAAAACACTGATACCCCCAACCCCTCTCCCACCCCCCCTCCCGGATGACCCATAGATCCTCTTTGGTCCTGTCCCCCTGTCCCCCTTTTGTTTCTGCTGGTCTTTCTTCTTGTCTTTTGTTCCTGACTGTTTCATGTCCATTCCGGGGCTCTTTAGACTTGCTTTTTTAAGGTATTTTTGTATAGAGCTGGAATTGAGGCTCTCCCTTGGATTCTTAGGCTCTGTTGCTCTTTGAGACCGACCTCTCATACTTCAGCTTACTGCCGGCTCTTTACACCAACAAATTAGTTTTTATCTTACACTTGTGATTTCCAGGTCTCCTCCTACCAACTCCGGCCCCATTGCTCTGCAGTGCTACTCGCACCCTCCCACAGGTGCGTCCGCCCTGCGTGTATTTATTATGACAGAAAAGTCCAGAAAAAGTCCCCTCCTTGCCTTCCTCCCTTCCCTTCTTCCTTTCCTTTACTCTCCTTTGTTTCGTCCCACCTGTGGGAACCACACTGGTACGTTCGTGGGTTGCGCCTTTCCTACCCAGATCCTGGGATCTCACTTGTTTAACTCACAAACCACCTCACATACCGCACCATTGGAGAGGGGAGGGCAGAAAAGGTAGGAGAGGGACACCAGGTTCAGAAAATTTGTCAGCAGTCAAAAACCCCCATAAGTCCTGAACTCGTATGACCATAGTTTGCTGCTCACCCGAGGTTTAATAGAGAATTTAGGCTCCAGCCAACATTATTCTTCCTTATAATTCTTCTTAATTAATTACAACAAGAGAGATTTTCATACCTTTTGTCTTCAAATTCCTGTCACCCATCGGCAGTGCTGCACAGCTTCTATTACCTTGCTCCGCTGCTACGAGAAGGGTATAAGGCTCTTGATGCTGGAGAAGAGGGTAGGGGGAACAGGGTCGGCCAGCAAGGCATACAGAGCAGGCTCATTTGTAGCTGCTGTCCGCTCTCTGTCCTTACTTCCGCTCCACCATCGGAGCTGATCAGCCCGCCGGGATCGCTCCCTCTCTGGCTCCTTGCTGCTTGTCCATCCGGGACTGCTGGTAACCCTACTCTAACCTGGCCACTACTGCCGGCAGAGAGGGTCCACACCTGTATTGTGCTGCTGCTTGTGGTTTACGGGGCATGGGAAGTCATGCGGCTCCAAGGGAGGTCATGTATCCCAGTAAGGGAATTTTTCCTGGGCACGCCGCGGCTCTCACCCCGCTCCAGCGTCTCTCTCCCCTTCGGAGCAGCTCGTCTCCAGCCCTCACATCGACGCCGCCATCAGGCCCCTCCCCCTACGCGTACGTCACGCGTCACGTCCTCATTTGTGCAGTGTTAATTTTGACATCAAATTTTGATTCCGTTTTACTCAGTCTTTTGACTAAAATTCCATTTTAGTTTTAGTCGTATTTTAGCCATATGAATTGTTTTAGTCGTGTTTTAGTCAACTAAAAACGTGTTAATTTAGTTGATGAAAATATTTTAGTCGACGAAATTAACACTGGTTCCAAGGTCAGAAGTAAGTGACGCAAAGTTCAGCGTTTAGGAGTAAGTGATGCAGAATCCAAAAAATAGTAGTAAGTGATGTAGAGTTCCGGATCAGGAGTGAGTGACACAGAATTCAGAGGTCAGCAATAAGTGATGCAGATTTCAAAAGTAAGTGATACAATGTTCATGGGTCAGGAGTCAGTGACGCAGAATTCAGAGATCAATAGTAGATGGCACAGAATTCAGAGGTTAGGAGTACATGATGCAGAGTTCGGAGATCAGTAGATGATGACACAGAGTTCAGAGATCAGTAATAAGTGATGCAGAATTCAGAGATAGGTAGTAAGTGAGGTGAAGTTCAGAGTTCAGGTCGGCTCTCCCGAACTGGGCTATGTGCGTCCATTAAAAAACACAGCACGGCTTGGCCCCACCCCCCACTCATAAAATTTGATTGACAGCAGCAGGAACCAATGGCTTCCACTGCTGCCTCCATGTTGAGTGAGGAGAGAGAACGATGTTGCTATCAGGTATAGCAATGGATCGAAATCCGGCTCAGGTAAGTATTTAGGGGGGTGGGGAGCTGCATCTAAAAGGTTTTCTTACCTTAACACAGAGAATGCATTAAGGTAAAAAACCTTCAGCCTCTACAACCACTTTTAAAGGATAAGTTCACCTTTTGGGAAAAAAATGTAAATGCACAAATTTTTTCAGGAAAAATAATGCTCATTGATTATTTTTCCCCTAATGAGCCTGGAAAATATTGCATCCTTAATCAGTGGATCAGGATGCAATGCCAGTTTCCTGCAGACAAGCACTGCAGCGTTCACCCGGTATCTGCATATGGGCTGACTATTTACAAGCTGCAGGCCTTGTGAATAAACTACAAGGCCGCTTGTCAGCAACATTGTAGCCTATTTAAAACTACAATGACTGGAGGTAGTTGTAGTTCACGGCTTCATAGGAAACTTTGCCTACACGGCCACGTGATTTTCAAATAGTTACAGCAGGCATGGGGAGAATATCCCCTGTTCGCTGTCGCAGGGAGTGGGTGAGAGGCTGAATCTGCTGGAACATGTTACACATTCCAGCATATACAAAATGAAAAGACCAAAAGAATTTCTTCATAGAGGATACACTGGTGAAATACTAGAATTAATTCAATAATTATCCACATAAACTTTATTAAACACAGTAATATAGAAAATACACACCAACCTTCAACACATAATCTAAAATAGACTGTACGTCTAAATGAAAGACAGGTGGCCACCAAATCTGGATCACACATTCCGCAGCACTCTCACACACATCGACACATACACACACCAAACATAATGTCTGATCTGGGAATAAAGTCCTGAAAACCCTGGTTTAGCAGAAAAAAAGGGGGGTATAAAGATGAAAAATGTCCAGTAAGAACTTGGTTCACATAAAAATGATATATAAAGTGTCAATGATGCTATTTCCAGTAATAACAGCAAAATGCTGCTAGTATTCAGTAAAAAGTTCCTATAGAAGTGTGCACATGATATTTGTCATTTGTGGAGATTTCCCCGTTTGCAGGTAAGCAGTGGATGTTATTCAGAGCAGTTCATGATTCGGCAACTAAGGAGTGCTTTGGAGAGGAAGTTTGAGACAACAGACAGGTGCTGTAAGAGATACTTTAAGCGCAGTATGAAAAGATGGGAATCGCTGATAATGACTTATAAGAAGAATGGAAAAAATACATCACACCGTCTTATGCCTTCTCTGTGTGGGCTGTCATAGCCTGCACCGTCTTGTCTCCATTCTGATCATCTCCATCCGTACCAGTTGCAGGAACAGCCAAAGACAAAGTATCCCATAAAATTGTTTCCGTCCTTAGTCGGGTGTAGAAGATTGAAGCGTCAACGTCCTATGGCTTAAATGCTTGCAGATATATGTTCCCAGTCCGGGACCGGGACAACTCCATGTGCCAAGTCGCTGTCAGCAAATGAAATGCATATAGCCGCTCGGGGTAGGCTGAGGGGGGATCACAGCAGTTGGTGGAATTCACCTTGTCTTCACACGGATACCGTGATTAAGGTAATGCTTACATGTTTCGCTTGGACTCAAGCTTCTTCAGAGCATGCGCAGTGGTGCATGGTCCTGGTTTAAATAATAGGATAAATTAAGAGTAATTGATTCCCATTAGGATCATTCCCAACCATCTGCTAACCAATCAAGGCATCATTCACCCATAGCGCAAACATACAGTCACATAAAGGGACGATCAATATTTGATATATAAACATACATGTATGGTCCGTATGGACACATGCACATTCATACATGCAGTTATCTCCAGAGGAGATCCAATGTAAACCTTAGTTGAAAAACGTATGGTAAATAAAATAGCTACACTTAGGCAACCAATAACATAAACAGCCAAGCTGCTATAAAGTATCTACATAAGAGAGAAGAATGGATACATCTCAAAAGAGAGAGATTTTTTTTAAAACAATAGCTTTTTAAATTATAGCAGTCCCAGGATTATATGTCCAAAGACAGTTATAGCCTTCTCATATATATGTAGTTCTCCCTTCATTTGCCAACCAAATAATCATATCTATTTGGGGAAGCAGCGGGAGGGGGGCCAGATATATAGAAGCTAAAAATTGCACAGGGTATAAACAGGATATTGGAGCCCATTTACTGCTCCAAAAAGACAGATAAATTGCACTCATTATTCAAGCCACGTGGATGCATGCTGTTCAAAGTAAAAATCCAAATTTTTTCCTTTTGAAGCAATATTTTATCAAAGTCTCCTCTTCAAGATGGAAGATTAAGTTTATATATGCCCTTGCATTTTAGACCCCTGGGGTCACCCCCATGTGTTTTCAAAAAGTGCAAAGGTAATGGACAATCATCATCTTTATTAAGGATGCTCTGTATATGTTCGCCAACCCTGATTTTCAACTGCCTTTTTGTTTTTCCCACATAGATCAATCCACATGGACAGGTGAGCATATAAATGACACGTGTAGTTAGGCAGTTTATGAAATTATGGATTTTAACTTGTTTATTTCCATCAGAGCTAGCAAACATATCGTTTTTTTCCAAATACTTACAGATGTGGCATCTGCCACAGGGGTACATGCCCTTGACTGGGGGGAGACTAGTTAGCCAGTCCCGTTTCTCAGGTCTACGATACTCAGAATGTACTAAATAGTCCCTCAGATTGATGGCTCTTCTTGCTGTAAGTAGGGGCCGATCTCCAACGATACCTCCAAGGAGGGGGGCCTCAGCTAATATATGCCAATGGCGGCTAAGTACTCTTCTTGTCTGCTCCCATTGTGCTCCAAATTTGGTAATAATTCTAATGGGGTACTTTTCTTGTTAGGTTGTTTAGATTTTTTCTTATTGCTGTCGACCAGTAGGGATAATCTATCAGTTTCAAAGGCCCTTGAATACTAGCAGCATTTTGCTGTTATTACTGGAAATAGCATCATTGACACTTTATATATAATTTTTATGTGAACCAAGTTCTTATTGGACATTTTTCATCTTTATACCCCCCTTTTTTTCTGCTAAACCAGGGTTTTTAGGATTTTATTCCCAGATCGGACATTATGTTTGGTGTGTGTATGTGTCGATGTGTGTGAGAGTGCTGCGGAATGTGTGATCCAGATTTGGTGGCCACCTGTCTTTCATTTAGACGTACAGTCTATTTTAGATTTTGTGTTGAAGGTTGGTGTGTATTTTGATAATTTTCTATATTATTGTGTTTAATAAAGTTTATGTGGATGATTATTGAATGAATTCTAGTATTTCACCGGTGTATCCTCTATGAAGAAATTCTTTTGGTCTTTTCATTTTGTATATGCTGCTTCTCTTTATTTCAGAGGACAACCACCCCTAGAGGCTTTATATAAGGGTGTGTACATGTGAATATACATACAACAAATTTTGTATTTTTAGCCTCAGGCAGACGGTGAAAGTGGATCTTTATATTGGGTATAGCTATTTGTTAGTCTATTTAATTAATCCTTCTAGATCCGTTCTAATTGGAGGAGTCTCGGTTCCGTTTTTCCTTTCATTATGTTACACATTCCACCCTAAATACAGGTGGAACATGTAACATTCAAAAGGTGAACTTTAAAGGGGTTGTAAACCCTCATGTTGTTTCACTTTAATGCATCCTATGCATTAAGGTGAAAAAACTTCTGTCACTGACTGGGCCCCCCCGTTTTACTCACCTGAGTCCTGTATTCCCCCACCAGAGACACGCTCTTCCCCTCTGCCCATTGTCTCGGCTCTTGATTGGAAATCCAATGACGCGGGTGCTGGGGGGACGGGGCCAAGTCCAGCATTCTGCATCTATGGACGCAAATGCTGGATTTGAGAGCGCGCCCGCAAGGTGACCCCCCAGGAAAGCGCTTCTCCTAGGGGGTTATACGATGTGGGGAGGAGCTACCAGCGACGCCGGGGGACCCCAGAAGTCGAGGATCGGGGCCACTCTGTGAAAAACGAAATGCACAGTGGAGGTAAGTATGATATGTTTGTTATTTAAAAAAAAACACAAAACTAAGCCTTACAATCACTTTAACTATATTATTAAAATGAAGATGATTGATGAGCTCATGAGGATGAGCTGGTTTGCAGGAAGCAGTAGAATCCTGTAACTGGAAAGCAGATTCCTCAGTGTAACTATGGCTGTCCATAACCGCAATCTTCCTACGTTTGTCAGTTTTCCTAATGAGTAATTCGTAGTTGTTCTATTAATAAAGGCTTTGCCTTTCTCCAGGGACAGGATATGAGATCTGGAAGGATTATCCTCACTGTGTCCTATTTGTAATGCACCTCACCTCCCCTTCAACTATATTAGCTAGTTGAATTTTCAGAAGCCTGGATCAGTGGCAGAGGTATGACTCTTGAGGGGCAGTTAAGGTGGAACATGAGGGACAGCTGTTAAGGTGGAACGTTAAGTAATAAATTAAAATGGGCCACAAGCAGAATTTTTAATGCCGAAGAGGCATGCTTCGTTTCTTCTGCATTAAAATGATTTACTTGCCTGTCTACCACTGTACAGCTCTCTGTAGAAATTCGTTAATGCTGGAAATGATGTCACCCCCCAGTCGACGAAAGCAGCCGGCATTCGATACCCGGAAGCTGGCTGCTCAAAGATGTCAGCAGTTGGCGACTAGCTTAAGCATTTTGCATAGCTGCAGCCAATGTGAGTATAGTTCCGCTTTAAGTTCATATTCTCCCCTATTCACAGTGATCTTGGGGGGGGCATTTTTTAATTGTCATCTTAAAACTAATAGAACTGCACATTTTGTTAAAAGGAACGAAATTTAATTTAGTATCAGTCTTAACACCCCCCCCCCCCAAAAAAAAAATAGGAATATATTGCAGTCATTAGATGTGGTGGTTGCATTCGTTTTTTTTTTTTTTTCCCTCCTTTATTCACCTGGTAATCTGGTCAATAACAAGCCTCCTGAATCCCAAGATCCTCATCTGGTACAGTGATGCACTCTCAATTCCAGTGCAAATATATAACAATGAAATAAACAAAAATAAAAATGTGACAAAAATGCCCAATCAATATACAGTATACAATCAAGACGCCCAGGTATTGTATCCATAATTTACATGCACTTAAAATATAGTGTTCATATATAAAACATATAGAGCAATACTCTATTTCTAGCTTCAAATGTCCACCCAGTGTGTTAAATTAAAACCAACGATACATACAGTCCTCCATGCTCCTTTCATCCCCTTTTGGAGTTGCACTCCTGAATGTGTTTGCCCTTCTGCACTCACAAAAAAAGAACAGGGATTTCCACCATTCCTCCACTCCGTGTCCACCACTCATCCAATGGCTCAAGGCCGGTCCCTTTAATACCTTTAAAACACCTCTTGTTGTTTAAGAGCACAAGTTGACCCAGGGCTGAGAGGGGTCAAACCATCGTGAGGAGTGAAGGTAGAGGATAGCCACATGGTGATGAACAGTGGAGGAGAGGTCACATTGAATGAGCACTTTATTTTTAAATTCTAACTATGAGGCTTGGTTCACATATGAGCCGCATGGGGCTCACAGCAGGGATCCGGTGCGTGCTGGTTCACCGTTTCAGGTTCAATTTCAGCCCCTATTTTTTGGCTGAATTCAGACTTGAAACGGACCAAAACGCACCTCCATAGAGAGCTGGTCAATATCTCCTGCTATTGCAAATTGGATGTGAGGATCCTGCATTTAATTCGCAATGGTGTGAACCCAACCTGAAAACTTTTTGGAGAACATTTTATATATATATATATATATATATATATATATATATATATATATATATATATATATATATCTTTTTTTCAGCGAGAACGCAGGGGAATGCACCTCCAGCATTGAATGTATGTACTGGCAAGAGGTGCTGAAAGGTCTATTGTTGCTGGCTGCTGGGGTATCTATTGTCACTGGTGGGGATCTGTTTTTGTGTGGGGGGTCTATTGTTGCTGGGTAAGTCTACTGTTGCTGGTGGGGGGGGTCTTATCTTGCTGGGGGGTCAGTTGTTGCTGGGTGGGATCTACTGTTGAGGGAGAGGTCTATTGTTGCTGGAGGGTCCATTGTTGCTGGGGTGGTACTTTGTTGTGGGGGATCCATTGTTGCTGGGGGAAAGTCATTTATTGTGTGGGGAATCTGTTGTTGCTGGGGAGGGGGCCTTTGTTTCTGGGGTGGAGTCTATTGTTGCTCATTGCAAGGGATCCGTTTTACTAGCTTTCTTATTTTCATTAACAAATTTCAAAGAAATTACTGAGCAGCACAAAATACTTGGTTCTGTATTCTCTGACAGATGCTGTACTGGGAGGTGTGTAGTTGGTGGAACCAAGGAATGGTGCTCAGAGATGGGTGGGGGGGGGATGAAGGGTAACTCGGAAGGGTGGAGTTCCTGTACCTATTCCCTGAGAAAAAAAGCCTTGTATATATACATATATTTTCAAAAGAAGGGTGAGGTGCACTAAACGGTCTCTTAGACTGTGCTAGCAATCTAGTCCTTCCCAAGGACCATAATGTAGAAACATGAGAGAGGATTGCTGCACGAGAAAATGTATTTGTGAAGAAAAAAATTACATTTAAATTTTTCTCGTGTAGCAATCCTCTCTCATGTTTATATATATATATATATATATATATATATATATATATATATATATAGTGCCTGTATTGGACACACATGAATTTTTATGGTACATTTCATTTTATATACCGTGTATATAGACACATATACATTTTTATTGGATATCTATTTTTATATATGATATTAAGTTTGTGTATGCAGCATGTTTGCATGAATTGAAAAGGTTATTTTAGCACATATGCATTATTAATTGGAGCATTGTATATATATATTTGGATAAATAAAAGTTTGGTCACACTAGTAGTGATTCGGTCCAGCAGCTGAGTACATAGGGTGAAAATGATTTGTATAGCATTCTATATTTATGTGGTAAATTTTACTAAAGCGCTGAAGTGGAATAAATTATGTGAGAATATATTAAAAGATGCCCAAATAATAAAGCTGCAATTAATATGTGAACTACACAAATGCGTGAATAAATAAAATAAATAATTGCACTGTTATTAACCAATTAATATCACACTGGGTGCAAAAATAAAAATCCCATATAAAACAATATATGTTTAAATATTTAAATATTTAGGTACAAGTGGATGTGTGTAATTAAATAAACCTTCTATAAATAAATATAGTGAATAAATAGGTATATATATATATATATATATATATATATATATATATATATATATATATATAGTCCACTGCTAATAATCCAAGTAGGAATCTTCTTAGCAAGACCGGTACTTTAAAACCAAGTTTGGGTGAATGACAGCGAGTTCAGTGATACCGTTCCCCTGCCGGTACTAAATGGTGATAAACCCCGCTCTCACAGGCCATCCATGATATGGAAAATAGAAACAAGAAACAAGACCATTGCGCAGGACTTTAAACCACGGTGATATGATGTATTGCAAAATAATTTCACTCACATATCCCAGCTTCAAAAAGATCGCATTGAAAATGTATGGTCAGCTGCATTCAGCTACGAGCTGAAAAACTCCTCATCCACCTCCAGTGCACACACACAGACACCGCTGGCACTGCTGAGAACGTCACAGGCTCCTCCTCCCGACGCGTTGCGTCACCAGACACGTGACTTTTTCAAGGTCAACATCACCCGGTGACCACGCCCCCTAAAACATCACAGTCCCAGCATGCTCAGGGACTGTGACGGCATAAGGGGGCGGGGTTTCCGCCTATATAAGTCACATCGGAGCGTTTAGAGAGCAATCCAGCCGGAGAAAGCGTCGTGTCAACATCTGGAGAAGAGAAGAGGGAAGAAGACAAGAAGCCCAGAAGTCCGGACCTCCGCTGGCAAAAGAGCGGCATGAAGACAGCGGAGGAGCCGGCAGAAGAACTGGAACACCGGGAGAAGAGGCCAGAGAGAGCGGAGAAGAACCAACCGGACACCGGGAGAAGAGGAACCGGAGGGACCCCCGTAGCCGGAAGAAGACCCCCGAAGCTGGAGGAAGACCCCCGAAGCCGGAGGAAGACCCCCCCAGAGCTGTTTAACAAATTATTTTAAAAACCTGTGTAGTGTGTTTTATTATTGACACTTTTTCCTAGGTAAATAGGTAGGGGTACCATGTACCCCATACTCATTCACATAGGGTGGGGGGCTGGGATCTGGGGGCCCTCTTATTATAGGGGGCTTCCGGATTCCGATAAGCCCCCCGCCCACAGACCCCAACAACCAACGGCCAGGGATGTCGGGAAGAGGCCCTTGTCCTCATTAACATGGGGATAAAGTGCTTTGGGGTGGGGGGCCCGCAGGGCGCCCCCTCCCCCAAAGCACCCACCCCCATGTTGAGGGCATGCGACCTGGTATGGTTCAGGAGGGGGGGCGCTCGCTCTCCACCCCCTTTCCTGACCGGCCGGGCTGCGTGCTCGGATCGGGGTCTGGTATGGATTTTAGGGGGGACCCCACGCCGTTTTTTCGGCGTAGGGGCTTCCCTTTATAATCCATACCAGACCTAAGGGCCTGGTATGCCCCGCGCTCACCGCAATAGGAAAATTTGTTTTTCCTATTGCAGCGAGAGCGAGATGCAATACCCTGCCCTTGCGTCGTATCTGGTCCATCGGACCAGCATACAGACGAGCGGGCTTTCCGTCAGACCAGCATACAGACGAACGGACTTTCCGTCATGAACTGAGTCCAGGCCTGTACTGGCCATTGGGACTACAGGGAGTTTCCCGGTGGGCCGATGGCTCAGTGGGCTGGTTTCAGTGACAGCCTGTCAAAGTAATGGCTTTCTTGGTTCACCCTCAACTTCACACAGTGATGTGAGAAAGATGAGAAAAATACAGAGGAGAATAAGTGAAATAGTAAAAGAGGTTAGTGAGGACTCCTTATGTTATGCTACTTATGTTTTTTTGCACAATTGCGTATAGTTTATATACTGTTTTTGTGCTTGTTTGCACAAATAAAGTGGGCCGGTCTGGATGAAGTCCAGGGCCAAATTTTTATCCCAGTCCAGCCCTGACTGAGTCTGACGGAAAGATTTAAAACATGTTTCAAATCTAGGTCCGGAGGACTTTTGGGGAAAAAAAGTCTGCTGAAGCCTACACACGGTCGGATTGTCCAGCGGACTCTGGTACGCCGGACCAAGTATGCCGGAAAGTCCGCTCCTGTGTACGCGGCATTAGGGGCAGAATCCTCTAGAAGTGAATGGAGAAGTTACACAAAAACCTCTGTAGATGTCACCAGGAATGCATTGGTCCGACTGGACGCTGCCACTCCAGTTGACCACAGCGGCCATCCTTAATGAGAGCAATACTAATAAATAGCAGTTTCCTGCTGCAGATGGCGTGCAGTTGGAAAGTGTATAGAGTAGGGACAGAATCAACGCTGGATAGGGACAGCATATTTAGCCTAGGGAGAGGTTCCTGAAGAGGAGGGACAGAATTGGGACACCACTGCCAGTGCTGTTAATCCCAGGACTCCTGTGCTGTACCACATCAGTTTTCTATTGTCAGATACACCACCGCTTTGCCTACAGCCACCCCTCTACTCAATTACTGTTCCGGTAACGTAAGCCTGCCAAAGTGACAACCTGTTGACTGCTGGAGCCTTGGCAATGTGCCGCTAGCATTGTTGGAACTCCCACAACTGTGTTCTTTTGAGATTGTGCTCTGGGTATTATATTTCGTAAAGCTGTTAAATAAAGTCCTATGGCGCTGTACTCCAGTTGTTGTTTGCCTATCCACAACTTAAAGTGGTTCTAAAGGCTGAAGGTTTTTTTTACCTTAATGCATTACATGCATTAAGGTAAAAAACTGTCAGTGTGCAGCTCCCCCCTCAGCCCCCTTAATATTTACCTGAGCCCAATCTTGATCCAAAGATGTGCACAAGATCAGCAGCTCTCTGCCTCCTCATTGGCTGAGACACAGCAGCGGGAGCCAGTGGTTCCCGCTGCGTTCAGCCACAGCCAGTGAGGAGGGGGTGGGGCTGAGCTGTGATCTGTGTGTCTCATAGACCTAGAGAAGCAGCTCATAAGTGAGCATGCACGAGTGCCCCCAGAGCAAGCGGCTTGCTCTGGGGGCACTCAGCAGGTGTCAGGAGTTAGTGGCCAGGAGCCCCAGCACGGGACCCGAGAAGAGAAGGATTTGGGCTGCTTTGTGCAAAACCATTGCACAGAGATGGTAAGTATGACATGTTTGTTATCTAAAAAGAAGAAAAATGAACCACTAGTATCACTTTAACCAAATAATATTTTTGCCACTTTAGCTGGTGCTCTGTGTGCCATTCTTCCACATGTTTTTGGTAGCAACTCTTGCACCAAGTTGTTGTGCGGTCCTACTGGTAATTATAGGTTTGTTTTCACATCCAAGTTCTAAGTCATTTTTATTATCTTTATATGTATATATATTTGTATTTATTTGTACTATATTTATATTTATATTTTTGTTAGCTAATGTTTTAATATAGTACAATACTGCATAAGTTTTTTTTAAGCTTATTTTCTGTTACCTTGCAGTTTATACAACCCAGAGAGAGTGTCTCAATTCAAACAAAAGATTGGCTGGTTACAGAAAGTGGATGACTGCTCACAGAAAATGGACATCTGCTCACAGAAAGTAGATGACAAGTCCACAGAATTGGCGCATTGTGAGAGGAAACTACTTGTGAATGATCAAAATGGAAGGTAGGATATAAAATATTTATGCTTGATGCAAATACGTAATCATAGCTAGAATAAGCTCACCATAAACATACAGAAGCTTGAAAATAACAGCAGTAGTCAATGTCCATTAGAAAATGCCAAGCTGTCCTACTTCCCTATACTATGAACACTGTATGCCTCACGGTGGAACTGGAAGAGGGCTTGACTCAAGGTTTTGATGATATATTATGAGAATTGATGATAAATTATGAGAGTTTGCAGATTAAAATTAGAAGATTTGATTACTATAGACTTCATTTGAAATTAAAGAATAAGTTCACCTTTGGAACTTGTTACACGTTCCACCCATATTTAGGGTGGAACATGCAACATGTTCCAGCTCCTGCCCCCTCTCCCTCAGATCCTCTGCTCCCTGTGACAGCGGGCAGGGGTTTTTCTCCCTTCACCCATCCACACAGCCACGTCATCATTCATAGATTCCTGTGAATGAATGAACTACGTGTACAGTCTTCCACAGTGGCAGATGGACATGTCGTTTAAATGAACTGCAGGTGCGCTGATCAGCAAGTCTGTAGTTCATTTGTTGCACATATGCTGAAAGTATGGGCAATAATTCCAATGTGCGAAGGGAGCGGGCCGGGTGAAACCAGAGTTGTTTTTATTGAAAAGTTTCTGCAATGACACAAAAACATGACCTTCAGACTGATAGACTGGATAGCAACTGCTATTGTGTTATCTATAATAATAACATTCACATATACCGGAATAATGTCCTCATAGAAAATAATAACCAGTTGTACATATGTTGATATGTTAATCACACAGCAGCCTTTACTGATCACATGGAGGTAAATTAAATCACTTGCACCCTGTTTATAGCCTTAAATATGTTCCCTCTTGCCTGCAATGACACAAACACATGACCTTCAGACTGATAGACTGGGTAGAAACTACTATTGTGTTACCACCAGAAACAAAGGTCAGTCTTTTGGTTCCCCTTCTTATTAGTAAAGGTCCCATTAGAATGTGCTTAATGTCATTCAGGCTTTTCACTCTATGCTGCCATCTACTAGTGATTTTATAGAAATGCCATGAGTTTTAGTTTCTCCATGACAAAACTATAATCCTTTTTTTATGGGGTACTTGGTTTTGACATCCCTTACACTCTCCCCCACAAAATTGTATGTCCTTCCAGACATACACAGATTTTAGTATAAGAACGAGAGCTGCACAATTAATCGTTAAAAATCGTGATATCGATTCGACCCCTCTGATGATCTATATTGCAGAGTTTGCCGATTCTTTCATATAACAAGTGGAGAGACTTCTCTGCTCACTCAGCTGTCAAAAGAAAACATGCAGGCAGTCTGCCAAGTTTAGCATGAAACATTGTAACTAACTCTTTCTTAGATCAAAGGGAGAAACTTCTGTGTGAAAAAAAGTACAGGCAGTCTGCCAAGTTTTTAAACAACGTGTAAATGCAGGAAGATTAACCACTTAAAGTCTAAATCTTTTTCCTGACACTTGTTTCCTAAGTTAAAATCAATATTTTTTGCTAGAAAATTACTTGGAACCCCCGAACATTATATATATTTTAGCAGAGACCCTAGGGAATAAAATATCAATTGCTGCAATATTTTATGTCACACTGTATTTGCACAGTGGTCTTTCAAATGCAATTTTTTTGGAAAAAATACACTTCAATGAATAAAAAAAAAAAAAGAAACAATAAAGTTAGCCCAATTTTTTTTTTGTTTTAATCTGAAAGATGATGTTACGCCCCGAGAATCATGATAGAATCGTGATCTATCCTCCAAGCAAAAAAATTGTGTTTCTCATTTTAGCCAGAATCGTGCAGCTCTAATAAGAACCATTCCTTTCCCCATCTCACAATAACCATAGGGATCAGGGTGGGGGTATCTAAAAACCCACAAGTTAGGGGGCGCAAATCACTTGTCTTGCCCTGGGAGCTTACAACCCAACCCAACTCAACCCAACATAACCCATGCCACGCCACTGCCTGCAGGAACAAGAGGAAGTAAGCAGAAATCCCTCCAAAGTGAGGGAAATGCCCTCTGGTCACCAGACCCCAGTAGTGAAGGTGAATCTCCCCAGATAGGACACAGACAACATTCAAAGCCTGACAAGGGCTCTAACCCTTTACTAAACAAAAAAAAGTTTTGGGGTTTGGATACACTTTCATTCTTTATGCTCTGAGGCCCGTTCTTGTCTAAAGGAATGCAGACTCTGCAGGCTTTCTGGTTCTATTGGGTTTTGCTCAGGAGGTGGTGATAATGAGGTAAAATCCGCCCATCCATGGCAGTCTGAGAAAGGACAAGGTGGAACAAGAAGAAGATTCTTTGGAACACAAAAGGCTCTTCAGAAGTAGATGACAGAACATAGATTGTGGCCTTCTGAAAAGGAAGAAAAATGAAAGCATTCTCCAGAGAACTTGACATGATTTTAGTTACCGTATTTATCGGCGTATAACACGCACTTTTTTCCCCTTAAAATCAGGGGAAATCGTGGGTGCGTGTTATACGCCGATCCCCTGCGATCCGGAGCTGCCAGATTTTCAAAATCGCCGACCGCGATTTGAAAATGGCGCCACCGGCGCCGAAATACACAGTGCCGATCCTCGGCTCTTCTCGGCCACTTTCGTCTTCACTTGAGCGCCGCCCGAACCTAGCCAAGTGTACTTCGGATAGCTCCGCTCGGGACAACGAGTGGAGCCGAAAGTAAACGAGAGCCGCCGAGAAGAGCCGAGGACCGGCTCTGTGTATTTCGGCGCTGGCGGCGCCATTTTCAAATCGCGGTCGGCGATTTTGAAAGACAGGATGGCAGGGGTCCGGGATCACGAGATGCGAGGCTGCACTGGGGAAGGCTGCACTGACCAGGTTGCACTAGGGAAGGCTGCACTGACCAGGCTGCACTGGGGAAGGCTGCACTGACCAGGCTGCACTGGGGAAGGCTGCACTGGGGAAGGCTGCACTGACCAGGCTGCACTGGGGAAGGCTGCACTGACGAAGGCTGCACTGGGGAAGGCTGCACTGACAAGGCTGCACTGGGGAAGGCTGCACTGGGGAAGGCTGCACTGACAAGGCTACACTGATATGGCTGCACTGACATGGCTGCACTGGGGAAGGCTGCACTGACAAGGCTGCACTGACAAGGCTGCTCTGACATGGCTGCACTGACATGGCTGCACTGACAAGGCTGCACTGACATGGCTGCACTGGGGCAAGGCTGCACTGGGGAAGGCTGCACTGACCAGGCTGCACTGGGGAAGGCTGCACTGACGAAGGCTGCACTGGGGAAGGCTGCACTGACAAGGCTGCACTGGGGAAGGCTGCACTGACAAGGCTACACTGATATGGCTGCACTGACATGGCTGCACTGGGGAAGGCTGCACTGACAAGGCTGCACTGACAAGGCTGCTCTGACATGGCTGCACTGACATGGCTGCACTGACAAGGCTGCACTGACATGGCTGCACTGGGGCAAGGCTGCACTGAGAAGGCTGCAATGATGGGCATTTAAATGTAAGTTTTTTTTCCTTCAACTTCCCTCCTAAAAGTTTTTTTTTCCTTAAAATTCCCTCCTAAATTAGGGGGCGTGTTATACGCCGATAAATACGGTATATACTGCTGATGGTGGAATAGGTTCCCGGGAGACCTGAATTTCCCTGTGCCTGGTGAGACTACCTGTGGTGGTCATCTAAGGAGCGCTAATACTCACTTGGGTGTGAATTACCTTGGAGACTGGATTCTTTTGCACTTCTCTTTGGAAATTTATCTTCACATTGTTTATGGACCTTTTCTGATTTATCTATTCACACAGTGTTTATTGGATGTGGGCCTTTTTTTCAACAGTGATTTTTTTCAATAATGATTTACTTATCCTTTTTTATATATGTGTTATAATATCAATTATGTGTTTTATACTTTATCACGTATCATTTTTATCATTTTCTATGGTACCTGCCTTAGTTTTATCTAGTGTGTGAGTTTTTTCACCAGTACTGGATATCATTGGATAATTTTTATTCCATTTATTCATCATATGTGCATCACTGCTAGTTAATTTTTTTGTGTGTGGTACTTGTGTTTGTTTTTCTTTTTTTCACCATTGATCAATTCATTCATTACTTCAATATATTAGCGCTGCATCTTGATTTATCACATTGTTTTTGAGTTTAGTATTAGACTTTTTGGGGCTGGCTGCTTTTATTTATAAAATTACTCCATTTTGAACGCAGCGTTAACCCTAGGGTTTTGTTTACAATAACCATAGGGAGCCAAGGTTAAGTAGTAATCCAATTACTGGAGGGACCATCCTCCCTGCAACATCTACTCCCAGTTATGTCACAGCTTCCCACTAGGTCCAGAGCGCTCATGTACCTGGTGACTTATTGTTACATATAGCCAACTAAATAGTAAACCTCTACAACACAGGTTTGTGCAGGTTATTGAGAAGATGAGGTGTGATGGGGAAACTAGGGGACACCTTATTACTTCTGTCCTTTTTCCAATAAGGTGGAATACCCATGGTACGTTACCAATACAGTGCAGTGTAACCACCTAATACTCTCTACCCTTTTGTTGTCGGCAGACTTCATCTTAACTACCTAGTCCCATCGAATATAGAGTGTGGTGCTGCGCTAATCCAAAATTACTATGAAGGTCGTGCTATAGAGCTCCCAATCTGAGTGATTATAGGGCTAGCCTTATGAAGGCATGGGATGCACATGTCACTTTCTGTAAAACGCACAGCACAATACTGGTTCACACTGATTGTTCTGCACTTTATTATTGTTATATTGGATGTACTAATTAATTTTTTAAGTTTTTATGCACCAGTTGATTAAGGTATACTGATTTATTACTTCAGAGAGTATACACACCCCACTGCACTTTGCACTTTGCTTTCTTTTGCATATCAGCAAGCTCACTTTTATTGCATCCCATGCCTTCATAAGGCTAGCCCTATAATGACTCAGATTGAGAGCTCTATAGCACGACCTTCATAGTCATTTTGGATTAGCGCAGCACCACACTCTATATTCAATTTACTGTTGTATTAGGGGATAGCTAGGACCCTATTCGGTGCAAGCAGCTTTTCCTGTGTCATTTTATTATTTTTATTACTCTTTACATGGTAGCGCAGGAATAAAACATTTTAAATTGTATACCTAGTCCCATCACTTGAAGCTATTTTTTCTTGACCTGAAATCTCTGCAGTGAGAGTGCAAGACTTTTTTTTTTTTTTAAACACAGAAAATAACACCTAACATCTTTGACATAAGTAAACAATTCTAACATAGTAACCATTATTAGGCCGTGGCATAATAGATATGACTACTTTTTACCAGCTTTTAGAGCCCTCAGCAAAACAATCTGGGCTTAAATACCAGCTAGGGCAAACAGGTGGGGTATGAATAAAGTCTATGACCTGTACATCTGCATTTCTGGCAACACTACTGGGCTTACCCAAAGTGTCAAGTCAGAACCTTTGGTTGTCTCCTGTTCCTTCTGGGCTGGATCCTGCATAGAGGAAGGGCATCTGAAATGTCCTCATGCTCACCTTCATCACTGTCAACTGTCTTTGTTGGCTTCTCTGGTGAAGGGTTTTCTTCTTCTATATCCCCTGGTGAACATACAGTTTGTTCAGGCTGATCCACAGGCTCGTCCTCTGCAGTTTCCTCTGTAAATTCTGCTGTAGCTTCTTCTGTACTTTCCTGTGTAACTTCCGCTGTAGCTTCTTCTGTACTTTCCTCACTCGTTTCAAGCTGACAAGGGTAGAACTCTGCTGCTTCTGGATTCAACTCTGTGTCTTCTCTTTTGTGGTCTCTCTGAGTTATAGGAATGAACAATCTCCATTGTTCTTGTTCCTGGTTAGATTCATCTTCTGATACTCCCTCAGATATCTGTGTAGACAGTTGAGTAGTCTTTTGAACTCTGCCTTGTGTTCTGGCACTGGGTCTGTCAGGTATGTTCTGACCTTGGTCGACGGGTAGGTAATCACATGGCATTAACAAATTGCGGTGTAGAATCCTTGTTCGGCCTTTTCCAATTTCTGGCTTGACCTCGTACACTGGACTATCGTCACATTTTCTCCTAAGTACAACATGTACAGCATCTTCCCAGAACAGATTTCCTGGTCCTCCTCTTTCAGTAACGTTTCTTACAAGAACTCTGCTGCCAGGTGGGAGTTCAACTCCATGAGTCTTCTTGTCATAGTGTTCTTTTCCTCTTTGTGCAGCTTGAGTAGCTACCTTTGAAGCAACCTGATAGGATCACTGAGGCCTATCTGTCCATGTTTTTACATACTCAGAGTGAGTCTTGTATTTTTCTGTTACTGGCGTGTCAAACATGCTATGGGTAATCTTGGAGACCTTCCGAACAGTGGAAAGAATGGAGAATACCCCGTAGCTTCACTTTTGGTGCAATTGTATGCATGTACTACCTGTGCAAGTGAACTTTTCCAGTCTTCTTGGAATCTGGAGACAGGGTCCGAAGCATAGACAACAGGGTATGATTAAATCTTTCACATTGTCCATTGCCTTCTGGATGATGTGGAGTTGTGTGGGAGTTCTGGATGTTGCAGTGTTTCCCTAATGCCAAGAACAATTGATTTTCAAATTCTTTACCCATGTCATGGTGAATTCTGGTAGGAAATCCAAACTTCAAGACAAAGTCACTGAATATCTTGTCAGCAACAGTCTTTGCTGACTTGTTTTTGGTTGCCTAGGCCTGAGCAAACCTGGTGAAATGCTCGATTTCTACAAATATGTACTCATAACCTCCTTTTACAAGTCTCAAGATGGAGACCAACTCAAAAGGGTAAGTGGTGGCAATGTTGTTCAATGGAGCTCTAGTCGGCTTATGTGGGCCTTTGTCTTTCAGACAAGTGCACTGGTGGTTGATGTATTGCTCAGCGTCCCTCTGCATATGTGGCCAAAAGAATCTTTCTCTGATCAGGTTTAAAGTCCTTTCGACTCCTAAGTGTCCCATTTCTTCATGTAATTCTTTCAACACCAATTGATGATACAACTTGGGCAATACTAGTTGAGAACTCCTCAGAATTTTCTGTTCAGAGCTATTGAGTTGAAGGACCGCCTGTTGTTTGTCTCACAAGGAGAAGGCTCGAAAGAACACTTTGGAACTGAGCTGATACAAAAGAAATTCCTAAGGTCAGTGTGTACTGGACTGAAAAGTGACCACATCAAGTTCCAATTAAAGCAGTATTTAGACGATCCTTCCATTCCAGATGAGGTACTTGTAGAGAAAACGAATGAAGCCACTAATATGGAGATGCAAAAGAAAGCTCAGCCCAGCAATTCGATCAAAGGGAAAGAGTGTCAGTTCAATGTCTTATGCCCCGTACACTTGGTCGGACATTGATCGGACATTCCGACAACAAAATCCTAGGATTTTTCCCTACGGATGTTGGCTCAAACTTGTCTTGCATAAACATGGTCACAAAAAGTTGTCGGAAAATCCGATCATTCTGAACGCGGTGACTATAAACGGGGCAGTAGCCAATAGCTTTCATCTCTTTATCTCTTTATTTATTCTGAGTATGTGTGGCACTTTGTGCGTCGGATTTGTGAACACACGATCAGAAATTCCGATAACGGATTTTGTTGTCGGAAAATTTTATAGCCTGCTCTTAAACTTTGTGTGTCGGAAAATCCAATGGAAAATGTGTGATGGAGCCTACACACTGTTGGAATTTCCAACAAAAAGGTCCTATCACACATTTTCCGTAGGAAAATCCGACCGTGTGTACGGGGCATTACAGTGTCCTCAGGAACCAGGTGTCCTGACAACGACCGCCGACACAATATCTTGGTCCCCACCACAAGCAAGTAGCCCAACCATCCAACAGCTGTCAAAAAGCAGTATTTAGACGATCCTTCCATTCCAGATGAGGTACTCGTAGAGAAAACGAATGAAGCCACTAATATGGAGATGAGCCACTAATATGGAGATGGAATGTTAACAGAAGCAAAATAAAGCTCAGCCCAGCAATTCGATGACAGGGAAAGAGTGTCAGTCCAATGTCTTACAGTGTCCTCAGGAACCAGGTGTCCTGACAATGACCGTCGACACAATATCTTGGTCCCCACCACAAGCAAGTAGCCCAACCATCCAACAGCTGTCAAAGAGCAACTCTGAACTGGAAAAGCTGTTGCTCCAGATGCAAAAAGATGATAGAGATGAAAACACTCCTCCAAGGTTCGAGAACTCTACGAGATTGTGAATTCAGAGGGCCTCAGGTAACAGTGGGCATGAGCAAAGGTCAGTCTTTTGGAACCTTCTTATTAGTAAAGGTCCCATTAGAATGTGCTTTATGTCATTTAGGCTTTTCACTCTATGCTGCCATCTACTAGTGATTTAATAGAAATGCCATGAGTTTTACTTTCTCCATGACAAAACTATAATCCTTTTTTATGGGGTACCTGGTTTCGACATCCCTTACACATTCATACTGCGTACAGCTCTGAAAATGAAGGCCGCATAGAGGTACAAATAACAATATGAATACAGCTGTTTTGCATAAATGTGAACGGACGTTAGGGGATGGTAAAGGTCAAGTACACTGTATAAGTGAGAGTATGAAAGGCACAAAAGCCACGTTAAATAAAAGTCTTACAACATCTGTCCAGTAACTGAAAAAAAAAACCTTGGGGATATATGATCCATTTTTATTTTTTTTAACATCAAAGTTTATTGAAGAAAATGGGAATACAAGTATGAGTCGCAGCTCCAAGTTGGCAAGTAACAAATATGCGGTGAAGTAATATATTGAATAACATGTACAATCGGAATCTATACAGTTATTAGCGAGTAAATGTAATCTGTTAAGCCTCATGCACACCAGACGCTGTTAAACGCGCGTTTAGAGGCAGTTGGACACTTTTTTCAACTGCCCCTGAACTCATTCAATCTTATCCTATGTGTCCATGTACACAGTATTGTTTTTTTGGCGTTTTTAGGCAGTTTTGTTTAACCTCATTTTTCCAGAAGCAAAAAAATGGGTTCAGATGCAAAAGTTCTCCACGTTTCAGATGCCAAACGCAGCTAAACACAGCTAAACGCGGCTAAACGCCGGTACCGTGTTTAGCTGCGTTTGCGTTTATAAGTGTTTTTAAGGGAACCCTATTTTTTGGACCAGAAAACACAGAAATATGATGGTAAACTGCAGCAGAGAATGACATTTTGCGACCCAAATTTGGGGCCCCATATCTTGGGGCCACTTGGAGCTAAGAACCCCAAATTTGGTATGCAAACACAGTGGAACTACACAGCACTACAAGGTTTGGAACAAGAGAATCTGGATGCCGCACACTGGATGAAGTTGAAAATTCTTCTTTATTGTAAAAATGGGATCATCAAAAATACAGGACAATCAGACAGATGGTACAGACACAGCTGATGCGTTTCGCACTCTAGTTTGAGTGCTTACTCATAGCTCAGCTATGAGTAAGCGCTCAAACTAGAGTGCGAAACGCGTCAGGGGTGTCTGTACCATCTGCCTGATTGTCCTGTATTTTTGATGATCCCATTTTTACAATAAAGAAGAATTTTCAACTTCATCCAGTGTGCGGCATCCAGATTCTCTTGTTCCAAACCTTGCTTCAATTTGCATTTAGCCAGCACCTGGGACTCCCCTCCTCTAAAGGATCTACTCAACACACACCTGGGAGCAAGTCTACCTGAGTGGTGAACCACCTTCCCTACACAGCACTACAACATATGCAAATTTGGGGTTCCTAGCACCAAGTGGCCCCGAGATACGGGGCCCCAAAGTTGGGTCGCAAAATGTCATTCTCTGAATTTGGGGCCCCATATCTCGGGGTCACTTGGTGCTAGGAACCCAAAATTTGGATATGTTGTAGGGCTAGTGCCACTGTGTTTGCACACCAAATGTGGGGTTTCTATCACCAAGTGACCCTGAGATACAGGGCCCCAAAATCAGAGAATTATATTTTGTGACCCAACTTTAGGGCCCCGTATCTTGGGGCCACTTGGTGCTAGGAACCCAACATTTGGATATGTTGTAGTGCTGTGTAGTTCCACTGTATTTGCATACCAAATTTGGGGTTGGGGGTGCAAACACAGTGGAACTAGCACTACAACATTATCCAAATGTGGGGTTCCTAGCACCAAGTGGCCCCGAGATACGGGGCCCTAAAGTTGGGTCACAAAATGTCATTCTCTGATTTTGGGGCCCTGTATCTCGGAGCCACTTGGTGCTAGGAACCCCAAATTTGGATATGTTGTAGTGCTGTGTAG
Organism: Aquarana catesbeiana; assembly: GCF_042186555.1. Taxonomy (NCBI): domain Eukaryota; kingdom Metazoa; phylum Chordata; class Amphibia; order Anura; family Ranidae; genus Aquarana; species Aquarana catesbeiana. The sequence goes on from NC_133330.1 coordinate 278,029,309, forward strand.
TTCCACTGTGTTTGCATACCAAATTTGGGGTTCCTAGCTCCAAGTGGCCCTGAGAAAGAGGGCCCCAAAGTTGGGGCGCAAACTGTGATTCTCTGCTCTGCAGACGCTTCTAGACGCAAATGCGGTAAAACGCTGCTAAACGCAGCTAAACGCGGCATGCAAATGCGGCAAAACAGGCACCGGTTTCAGCTTTTAAAAACATGTGTTCAGCAGAGTTTGCACCGCTGTCTCATGTGCATGAAGCCTTAAGCAATAACAAACAGAATCAGTTTGTTTGTAAAACTTTTTACAAAAAAGGAAATTACTCAAGTTTCAAGATAGTAACTTAAAGGAGAAGGATATGTTATGGAGGTGAGGTAATAGTTCAATAAGAAGTGAAGAGATATGGGGAAAAGAAGGGGTGTTAGAGAAGTGGTGGGAGAAGCATGAATGCCAATGTAGCCTATAAAGATCATACTATATGTGAGTATATCTTTATTCACATTGTGAACCGTTCTAGGTGTTTCATCATTAAAACAAACATACAAGCAAACCTAGGTAGAAATAACAGTAGTTATAGTTTATAGAATGTTTTAAATCTTATCCAGAGAACCTTCAGAATTCAGGTTTTCATAGGCCTGGGGGGGGGGGCAGGTTTTGTGGTAGCGTGAAGACTTGACAGTTGACCGAGCAATGGTCTCCTCCATCTCACAGATATCAATTATTTTATGCAGCCAGTCCTGAATAGTTGGGATTTCCAGAAAAGTGGGATGAGGGATTTATCTGCGTTCAGTAGATGTTTAGACAATGAGTTCTTATATTTCTTGAATGAGAAATCTGTGATATGGAGCAGCTTTGTCTCCGTGATCTGAGATATTATCTCCCTGACCTTAGACCCGAATGGTGATAACAAAGGACATTGCCACCAGATGTGAAAAAGAGTACCCTTATCGGTTTGACAACGCCAACAGGTGTCAGGGGCTAGCGGGAACCAGGAATGTAATTTCACTGGTGTGGTGTACCAGTGGTTGAGCAACTTATATGCCGTTTCCTGTGTTCTGGTACTGAGGGAGCATTCGTGAGTAAATATACATGCCCTTTGCCGAGACGAGACGAGATTGGTATTCCCAGTGCCTCCGACCAGCTCTCTCTGAATCTGTCACCACAGGGTCCACAGTAATCCTCGATCCAGGCGTAGGAAAGTGAGGTAGCCTTTGGAAGAGGTTCGCCTTCCAGGCCCACTGACTCCAGCTCGGTCATCTGTCTACTAAGGTTGCTTTTTCTGGAGGTATGTTTGAGGTAACTGCAAACTTGAAAATAGATCCACAGTGGTAAGTCAGGGGTATTGTTGTCTGCCCTAAGTTCTCTGAGCTCCTTAAATGCATTGTTGTGGAAGCAGTGCATGGCTAGAAGGGTCTTGTTTGAATTGAAGGGTGGGAAAAGTGGTTCCCTATCCCTGGTAGAAAATCAGGATTGTTCTGTAGAGGTGTAAGCAGACTCAGTGGGGTGGATATGCCAGTTTGTTTGGTCAGTCAGTAAAATATTGCTAGCGTAGTGCCTTTTAGAGGGTGTGGTTTTAAAGCTGGTGGGTAGCTTGTCCAGGGGGTCCAAGGCGAAAATTGTAGGGTATGGGACTCAATTTGTCTAAAGAGATCCAGTCCTTGAGTTTGTGGTGACAATGTCAGTCAATAGTGATGTGAGAGGCGAAATAGTAATTACGGAAGTCTGGTATGCCCATCCCTCCTCTTTCCTTGGATTTGGTCAGAAGATTAAATTTGATTCTGGGATTTTTGTGTGCCCAGCTGAATTTCAGTTGGATCGAGTAGATTGCTTTAAAAAAATATCTGGGGTATTTTTACCAGTAAATTCCTGAATAGGTAGAGAATTCTTGGTAAAATAAACATTTTGCAAATAGCTGCTCGACCAAACCAAGAAGAGTGTTGTGAAGAAAGTGAGAAATGGGGTGAATGGCGCGCCCTATTTAAAATTAAGTGAACTAAATGTGTAACAAAAAGTGCAAAACATCCACTGTGATGCACTATAATAGGGCGTACACACGGTCGGACTTTGTTCGGACATTCCGACAACAAAATCCTAGGATTTTTTCCAACGGATGTTGGCTCAAACTTGTCTTGCATACACACGGTCACACAAAGTTGTCGGAAAATCCGATAGTTCTGAACGCGGTGACGTAAAACACGTACGTCGGGACTATAAACGGGGCAGTGGCCAATAGCTTTCATCTCTTTATTTATTCTGAGCATGCGTGGCACTTTGTCCGTCGGATTTGTGTACACACGATCGGAATTTCCGACAACGGATTTTGTTGTCGGAAAATTTTATCTCCTGCTCTCCAACTTTGTGTGTCGGAAAATCCGATGGAAAATGTCCGATGGAGCCCACACACGGACGGAATTTCCGACAACACGCTCCGATCGGACATTTTCCATCGGAAAATCCGACCGTGTGTACGGGGCATAAGTGTTACCCCTTTACAAATAAAAATTATAATACTAAAACATATCATATAGAACTCAGTGATACCACTCAATTATAATGTTAGACATATAAACAATAGTGTATCAATCTGTACCAGATGTGCATCATATCACGTCCAGTGTAATAAGCATAAATATATATAATATAAATTAAACACCAATAATAATAATAATAATAATAATGTTTTTTAATAAAAGCATTTTTTACTATAATACTACACTATGGGAGTCTTATCTCTTCCAATGAGGATTTATCCCTGAAGAAAAACCACCCCCCCTTCTTTGGATATGGTGGTAGAGGCTGTGCTGTGTGACTGACTGATCCGGACATCCCGCTTTAGTGGAAACACGGACCATTAGTAGAGGAACCACAGGAGACTATCCACGAAGACCACCGCGCAAGAGTCACCAGCAGTTTGAACTGTTTTATAGCAAACCTTTTTTGCAACACTTTTTCTTTTTTGCAACACCGTTTTTCAACATTTCAGTGTTTTTCATTTTTTGGATCATTTTTGTTTTTTTTTTTGGTGTTTAATTTATATTATATATATTTATGCTTATTACACTGGACTTGATATGATGCACATCTGGTACAAATTGATACACTATTGTTCATATGTCTAACATTATAATTGAGTGGTATCACCGAGTTCTATATGATATGTTTTAGTATTATAATTTTTATTTGTAAAGGGGTAACACGTATAGTGCATCACAGTGGATGTTTTGCACTTTTTGTTACACATTTAGTTCACTTAATTTTAAATAGGTAGCGCCATTCACCCCATTTTTCACTTTCTTCACATTTATTAGCCCTCTAGGGGGTTTACTAGGGAAGGCTGCATACCTTCTTTTCTTTCCAAAGCGCTGAGTTTTTTGCATTGTATTCTAAGAAAAGTGTTGTGGATGCCAAGTTTGGAGGTTCTTTTCTATTGTTTTAAGTAGGGGTAAAAAGTTGCGTTCGTAAATTAGGGAGAATCTTGGAGTCAGCCATATCCCTAGATATTTAAGTGCTGAAACCTCCCACTTATAAGGGCAATTGGGTTTTATGCTTTTAAGGGTAGCCTCAGGTATGGAAATGCTCATTGCTTCTGATTTGGAGTAATTGATTTTTAGATTTGATATATAACCAAATAAGGAGAATTCTTTCATCAAGGTAGGTAACAAGGTTGGTCAGGAAGAACAGCAGGTCATCTGCGTAGGCTGCGACCTTAAACTCCCTGTCTGCCACCTTAAACCCCTGCACTGTTCTTTCAGCTATTATCCATCTAATGAATGGTTCAAGCATTAAAATGAAAAGGAGGGGTGGGAGGGAACAGCCCTGCCTTTTTCCATTATTGATGTTTACTTTGTCAGAAAAGATCCATTAATTTTAAGTTACGCAGTCGGGTTTTTATAAAATGACGAGTTCCAGGTGATCATGCCAATGCCAAAGCCAATGGACCGGCATGTTTCTAGCATAAAGTCCCAGGCCACTCGATCGAACGCCTTCTCTGCGTCAGTAGACAGGAGAAGGCCCTCAATTTTTCTTGTTTGTGTATCAGATTGATTGCTTTGGTCACATTGTCTCTAGTTTCTCTGCCTGGCAAGAAACCAACCTGCTCTGGGCCTATGAGGTCATGTAGCAGTGGGCGCAATCTGTTACAGTGCGACAATTTTTGCCAAGAGTTTGATATTTATGTTGAGCAGAGAAATTGGCCTGTAGCTGGTACAGTTCGTGGGGTCTTTGGTTTGGGAATGACTGTTATATGAGCTGAAAGAAAGGCTGGTGGGACCTCACTAGAGGTCGACAGGGAGTTCAGTGCCTCTAGTAAAGGTTTAACCTCCCTGACGGTTTTCCCAAGTGTGGCTCGGGGTTAAATTTCAGTACCATTAGCGGTAACCCCGAGCCACACTCGGGATTGCATTGCAGGATCCTGGTGCAGGTTACTTACATTGTCCCCAGGATCCTGCAATTTTCTCCGGTTGTGTCTGCGGGCTGTGTCCTCCACCCAATGCCTCTGTATGCCGGCCTCTGTTTCCTGCAAGCGTTGCGACGCATGGGGGAGGAGCCCGGCGGCAAATTAAAAAAATAGAAAATTGAGCGATGGTAAATTAGAACACTTGCAGAATTGAGCGATAATGAATCGTGGGGAAATTCATTTTATTATTATTATATTATTATTTTTTATAATTATTTATAGTTATTTATTATATTATAATTTATAATTTTGTGTTTCAAACTTTATCATACCCGCGATATCTACTAGACTCTTGTTTGGACAGATTTAAGTGTGTTATTGCTAAGAATTACAGGCCTACAATCTAAAATGCCAAATTTCTATGCAAAACAATTGTACTGCTTCGAGACATAATCATACCGCCAGGGTGGCTACGGAGAGTGGTATGGAATGTCTTGTAATAGATGGATGTGAAGCCACCTGGGCCTGGACTTTTCCCCAGCTTGAGGTCTTTAACAACCTGTCGGAGTTCCATGGCTTCAATAGGTTTCTCTAAATGGCAAGCGTCACCCTCTGTTAGTGTGGGGAGATTGGAGTCTTTGAGATAAGCTTGGATGATTTGTAATCTATTTCCTTGGATATTTCCGGGTTTCTGTTGACTTGGGAGATTATAGAGGGCAGTGTAGTAGTTATGGAAATGGGCTATTTGTTCAGTAGTGATGTCAATTTTCCCTTCCTCAGTCGGTATGCCTAAGATATTCTGGGTGGCTGTAGTGCTTTTCAGGGCTCTCGCTAGGAATTTACCTGTCTTATCCCCATGCTCATTATAAATTTTCTTCAGGAGAAATAAAAATTGTTTGGTCTTAGCTTCAAGAATCTGCTGGAGTGATTTCCTAGTTTCTAACAAAGCTAGGGCAGACTGTTTTGTTAAAGATTGTAGTGTTTCAAGGGTATGGATTTTATCTATTAATTGTTTGGTTTCCTTCTTTTTTCTCTTTTGCGCTGGGCTCCTAGCGGTGATTAGTTCCCCTCTGATGGAAAATGTATGTGCCTCCCATACCTTCATAGGGTCAGCACCTGGAGTATTGTTGTGGTCAAAAAATGATTTTATAAGGGAGGAGATCTTGGGGAGCACAGGGGCAGTCAGTAATGAGGAGTTCAATCTCCAAGTGTTGGGTTTGGGTGGAGGCTCTGATAGGTTCAGAGTCAAGGATATGGGAGCGTGGTCTGAGATGGATCGGATCCCTATGTTGGGTATTTTATGGAGTGTGGGGCTATTTGCGCAGTGTGGGGAGATTTGTGCAGTGTGGGGCTATTTGTGCAGTGTGGTGGGTATTTGTGCAGTGTGGGGGGTAATGCTGGGGGTTAATAATGCGTTTGCTGACACTAATGCTGGGTTAATAATGCGTTTGCTGACACCAATGCTGGGGGTTAATAATGCGTTTGCTGACACCAGTGCTGGGTTAATAATGCGTTTGCTGACACCAGTGCTGGGGGTTAATAATGCGTTTCCTGACACCAGTGCTGGGGGTTAATAATGCGTTTGCTGACACCAGTGCTGGGGGTTAATAATACGTTTGCTGACACCAGTGCTGGGGGTTAATAATGCGTTTTCTGACACTAATGCTGGGTTAATAATGCGTTTGCTGACACCAGTGCTGGGTTAATAATGTGTTTGCTGACACCAGTGCTGGGTTAATAATGCATTTGCTGACACCAGTGCTGGGTTAATAATGCGTTTTAGGGTTGTCCCGATACCACTTTTTTAGGACCGAGTACAAGTACCGATACTTTTTTTCAAGTACTCGCCGATACCAATTACCGATACTTTTTTTTTAATGTGTTTTTTTTTTTTTTTGTTTTTTTTTTGACAGTATTTTCTTTTTTTTGGGGGGGGGGGGTGAACGGTGTATGTGTGTGTGGTTTTTTTTTTACAATTTTTATTTTTTACAACAATATTTTTTTATTCTTTATATGTTTTTTTTTTTTAATCAGCCCTGTTGGGGGGCTTTGGTGAGATATCAGGGGTCTTAACAGACCTCTGATATCTCCCCCTTGAGACAGAGAAAGTGACAGAGGATAGAGATTCCCCAGTCCCTTTCTCTGCAGCCTCAGCTGCACTGAGAATGAATGGAGAGAAGACAGCGGCTCCTCTCCATTCATAAACTGACACATCGTAATCACAGGAGATTACAATGTATCAGTTATGTGAATGGACAGAGTCAGCTGACTCTGTCCATTCACACATAGCGGAGAGAGACAGCAGAACGGAGGGGACAGAGAAGGAGAGGGGAATGGAGGGGACAGCGGAGAGACACAGGGAAGGAGAGAGGAACGGAGGGGGACAGCGGAGAGACACAGGGAAGGAGAGAGGAACAGAGGAGGACAGAGGAGGGGGACAGAGGAACGGAGGGGGCATGGAGGAGGATGCAGTGACAGTCAGCGGTGACCGATCACCGCTGTATGCCACTAAAGCTGCTGAAAGCCGCTGGGGGAGAATCTTGTAACTCCCCCACGCGCCGATCACAGCTGTCTTAAAGGTATCGGGGGAAGCATCGGGAGCATTTGCCCGAGTACAAGTACTTGGGCAAATGCTCGGTATCGGTGCCGATACCGATACTAGTATCGGTATCGGGACAACCCTAATGCGTTTGCTGACACCAGTGCTGGGTTAATAATGCGTTTGCTGACACCAGTGCTGGGGGTTAATAATGCGTTTGCTGACACCAGTGCTGGGGGTTAATAATGCGTTTGCTGACACCAGTGCTGGGGGTTAATAATGCGTTTGGGGACACCAGTGCTGGGGGTTAATAATGCGTTTGCCGACACCAGTGCTGGGGGTTAATAATGCGTTTGCTGACACCAGTGCTGGGGGTTAATAATGCGTTTGCTGACACCAGTGCTGGGTTAATAATGCGTTTGCTGACACCAGTGCTGGGTTAATAATGCGTTTGCTGACACCAGTGCTGGGTTAATAATGCGTTTGCTGACACCAGTGCTGGGTTAATAATGCGTTTGCTGACACCAGTGCTGGGTTAATAATGCGTTTGCTGACACCAGTGCTGGGTTAATAATGCGTTTGCTGACACCAGTGCTGGGTTAATAATGCGTTTGCTGACACCAATGCTGGGTTAATAATGCGTCTGCTGACACCAGTGCTAAGGTTTAATAATGCGTCTGCTGACACCAGTGCTGGGTATAGTATAGTATATTATGGCTGGTATAGTTTATTGTTTGTTTTTGAAGTTTTGAAAGTTTGCATGTGGCCCCCATGGGATATGAAAACTTGTCATGTGGCCCTCAGGCAATTTGAGTTTGAGACCCCTGCCTTAAAACTTCTGGCCGGTATAGCACATCTTCCACGTGATGGACTTGGCTGTCTTTCACTATTATTGAAGTTGTCCCGCCAACCAGGTCTCTGTCAGTCTCTCTGGCTGACATTTAAAACAGATTTTTCACACAAATTTTTTTTTTTTTTTGGAAGCTGTATGTTTTAACCACTTCAGCCCTGGAAGGTTTTACCCCCTTTCTGACCGGAGCACTTTTTACAATTTGGCACTGCGTCACTTTAACTGCTAATTGCGCGGTCATGCAATGCTGTACCCAAACTAAATTTGCGTCCTTTTTTCCCACAAATAGAACTTTCTTTTGATGGTATTTGATCACCTCTGTGGTTTTTATTCTTTGCGCTATAAACGGAAAAAGACCGAAATTTTGAAAAAAAATGATATTTGCTACTTTTTGTTATAAAAAAAATCAAATAAACTCAATTTTAGTCATACATTTAGGCCAAAATGTATTCAGCCACATGTCTTTGGTAAAAAAAAAGTCAATAAGCCTATATTTATTGGTTTGCGCAAAAGTTATAGCGTCTACAAACTAGGGTACATTTTCTGGAATTTACACAGCTTTTAGTTTGACTGCCTATCTCATTTCTTGAGGTGCTAATATGGCAGGGCAGTACAAACCCCCCCCCCCCCAAATGACCCCATTTTGGAAAGTAGACAACCCAAGGAAATTGCTGAGAGGCATGTTGAGCCCATTGAATATTTAATTTTTTTGTCCCAAGTGATTAATTAATGACAAAAAAGAATATTTTACAAAAAGTTGTCACTAAATGATATATTGCTCACACATGCCATGGTTATATGTGGAATTGCACCCCAAAATACATTCAGCTGCTTCTCCTGAGTACGGGGATACCACATGTGTGGAATTTTTTGGGAGCCTAGCCGCGTACAGGACCCCAGAGTATTGGTAACTGTAAGCGCAAACACACAAGTCCATATATAACAGGAGATATAAAGGGCTGGGCAACTTAGTCCATAGCGTACAGGACCCCGAAAACCAATCACCACCTTCAGGATTTCTAAGGGCGTAAATTTTTGATTTCACTCCTCACTACCTATCACAGTTTTGAAGGCCATAAAATGCCAAGATGGCACAAACCCCCCCCCCAAATGACCCCATTTTGGAAAGTAGACACCCCAAGCTATTTGCTGAGAGGCATGTTGAGTCCATGGAATATTTTATATTTTGCCACAAGTTGCGGGAAAATTACAAACTTTTTTTGCACAAAGTTGTCACTAAATTATATATATATTTTTTTTTTAATCAGAAAAATAGTTTTATTTTGTTTGTTCGTTATGTCACATACATAATATACAGAATAGTACATACCATAACAGAGAATGTAAGTATTGACATGTAATATTTAGTCATCCCAGGTATCAAACATGCTAGACATAAGGCAGACCTTATAGGTAATGTACAATAATGCAGCAAAGAACAGAGGGAAGCACACCGCTCAGGTGCAGCATGGATCACAGGTGCAGACCTCGGCTCACCACCATGGAAGACAAACAAGAGAAGGAATTGGTCGCACACTGGAACTCCAAATTATCTCGATGTCATCTTTATTGTCAAAAAAGAGTCAGACAGATACAGGCAATGGTAGACGTTTCACAAGCGATAGCTTGCTTGTTCACAACCAATGTACAATAATGCAAGAGTATAAGCACAATGAGTACAATGGAGCGAACCATCTGAAAAACCAAAAAACAATTCTTTCCATCTAAAGAAAAATAAAACATTTACTATTTCGGACTGGATCCGCATGCCCCCAGATCCCTGGGGACAAGCCGCATCCCAGCATTTTATCCGACCCACCAGAGTTTATGAATGTCATTACACTTCTCATTTAGGTAAGTATTCTTTTTTTAAATCGATTTCTCTTCGTCATTAGCATTGTAAAAGTCTATCTAACTAATTGATGTGGTGTCAGCCCAGGCACCTCCAGCCAGGCCTGCCACATTGTAGAAAATTTGCGGGGTGCATTTCTATGTTGATATGTCAGTTTTTCCCTGATTAACATTCGATTAACCTGCTCAACCCACTAGCGCCTGGTGGGAACCCTAGGAGTTATCCAGAGTTGCGCAATAAATTTGCGAGCAACGTATAGCAGGCGAATTATCTCTGTGTGTCCTGCGGGGGATAACAACTCATCATCCAGGGCCCCAGTAGACATATCATGGGGTCTCGTGGCACATCGAAGGCGTATACTTGAGAAATTGTGTCAAGAACTTCTTTCCAATAACGGAAAAGTTTGGGGCATTTCCATAGCATGTGCAAAAGGTCACCATTATCCCTCTGACATTTTGGACATATGGGTGTGTCACGCACTCCCCATTTGTGGAGACATGACGGTGTTCTGTATACCTGACACAACAAATAAAGATGGGACAATTTTTGAGAGGCAGACACTGAAACCAGGGGGGCAGAGGCAAGGCACAGATTCCATGTCTCTCCATCTATGACACTTACATCCTCCTCCCATTTCTCTCTGCAAGGCAGACTGGCTGAGTTCTGAGTTGTGTTAAGAAGTATGTGGTAGCATCTACAGATCATGCCTTTCTTTTCACTTTCCATCAGTATCCCTTGTATCAGTTGGTGATCTGTCAAACTAAGCTCTGTTTGTCTTGCCTTTATCTGTAGTGCGTGACGTAGCTCCAAATATTTATAGAAATTAGTATGTGGAATGTTAAATTCTGATTGTATCTCCATAAATGACTTAAGGGTAGTCCCATTGTATAATTGTGTAATGTATTTTATGCCCACACTCTCCCAGTTCCCAAAGCCTCTGAGTTTGCACAGTTCTCTATAGTTCAGGTTTCGCCACAAGGGAGTATGAGACAAATATCCCCTTATCCTCAGTAGCTTTTTAACATAGGACCATAATGTTTTTAAAAGGAGTATGGTAGGAGCTCCAGGATCTAAATGCAGATACCCTGCCTCCAAGCTCGCCAGAGCCGTGATGTCCTCACCGGCTGTGACATGGAGGAGCCTGCAGATCGGATCTGATGTATCTATTATTTCCCAGCCTCCCAGCTGTTGTAGCTGTGAAGCAAGATAATATGCTCTAGAGTGAGGTGCCGCTAGTCCCCCTTCATCCATATTATATTGCAGCATTGATAAACTAATTCTTGCTGTTTTCTTACGCCATATTAGTTCTCAAAACTGGGAATCAATCCTATCAAACCAAGATCGGGGAACCCAAACTGGAGAGTTATGAAAAATGTACAACAATTGGGGAGCCCACACCATTTTTATGAGATTAAGTCTACCCACAACAGACAAAGGCAGTCTGCACCAGGCTTTGGTCTTATCCCGAAATTTAGCAAGCAGAGGAAGCAAATTAAGGGATAAGTATTGGGAAACATCCGGAGAGTCATCACAGCGCTCAGTGAGTTTTGTGTGTCATCGAGATAAAGCAACGTGTCATCAGCATACAATGATACTACATCAGTATCCGTAGCACGCCTAAATCCCACGTCACTGTCACCTCTTATACTAGACGTGAGAGGTTCCAAGGCCGGGGCAAACAGCAGGGGGGACAGTGGGCACTCCTGTCTGGTACCCCGGAACAATGGAAAAGGCTCCGACAGTTCCCCATTTACTCTAATCCGGGCCGATTGTTGGGCATATAATAGTTTGACCCAGTTAATAAAGTTGGTGCCCAGCCCTAAATGGTCCAGCACTTTCCACAGGTAAGGCCACTCAACACTGTCGAAGGCCTTAGCTGCGTCCAGTGAGAAAATCGCTCTATTTCCGGTATTACAGGCATGGATCTGTAGATTCAGAAAAAGTCTCTTTATATTTTGGGCTGTAGATCTGGTGGGTATAAACCCAGATTGGTCTCTATGTACAAACTTGTGTATCACTTGAGCCAACCTAGTGGCCAATACTCTGGCCAACAGCTTGACATCAGACATTAGAAGAGAAATGGGTCTGTATGAGTCTGGCAGTGCAGCATCCTTGCCTGGTTTCAATAGTAGGATAATAATAGCCTCATTCATAGAATTAGGGAGCATACCCTTCCTCAATGCCTCATTATATACCTTCAATAGGGTGGGTAACAGTGTGTCTGCATATCGTTTATAGACCTCGGATGGAAGGCCATCAGCCCCCCGGGGATTTATTGTTGTGAGTTTGTGCTATTGCCTTAGCTATTTCCTCTTCAGTTAATGAGGCATTAAGTAGGGCCGTGTCCGAGGCCGACAAACAAGACATGACACCCGGAAATCACGTAAGGTTGAGATTGTGGAGGTGGAATTCTGCGCATGCGCTAGCATAGCCAGCATGTGCCCAGTGGACTCCCCCTCCTCAAAATTGGCCTGTTGTAGAAAAAAACGTTTGTTTTCAGCCAACTGCAAAGCTAGTTGTCTGGACATGGACTGTGCACCGAGCCAAACTCCGGAGGGTTGTTGACATATTTATCTTCAGAATCCCTAAGAGCCCTTTCACACTGGGGCGGGGGCGGCGTCGGCGGTAAAACGCTGCTATTATTAGCGGCGTTTTACCGTCGGTATGCGGCCGCTAGCGGGGCGGTTTTACCCCCCGCTAGCAGCCAAGAAAGAGTTAAATACCACCGCAAAGCGCCTCTGCAGAGGTGCTTTTCCGGCGGTATAGCTGCGCCGTCCCATTGATTTCAATGGACAGGAGCGGTAAAGGAGCGGTATACACACCGCTCCTTCACCGCTCCGAAGATGCTGCTGGCAGGACTTTTTTTACCGTCCTGCCAGCGCATCGCTCCAGTGTGAAAGCCCTCGCGGCTTTCACACTGGAATGAAAGTAGTGGCACTTTCGGGTCGGTTTGCAGGTGCTATTATTAGCGCAATAGCGCCTGCAAACCGCCCCAGTGTGAAAGGGCTCTAAGTGTCCTGCTGACTTCAGTCTCCCATGTTTATGTATTAGTTTTAATCAGATTAATTGCAGTAATGTATTGCCCTCTCATAAATGCTTTGGCTGCATCCCAGACCACAGTCAGACGCGTTGACTGAATGTTGTCCTGAAAAAATAATTTTAAGTGATCTCTAATGGGGTCCGGCTCAGGAAGCAGCAAAAGCCAGAAAGGGTTAAGTTTCCAACATTTGCGTTTGGTCACATTGGGCAATGATATTGGAACCCACAATGAGGAATGATCAGATATGTGTCTATCGTTATATCCTGCCTCCACTATCAATGGGATTATAAGATCGTTACCCAGACCTAAATCTATTCTGGACAGGCTCCCGTAAGAGGCTGAACAACATGAATATTGTTTTACCAAAGGATGTCCCAATCTCCACAAATCCGTTAATCCGAGTTCCTCAAGTAGGCCAGTGAAAGATGTACGTCCTCCTTTACTTAGGGGTACATTAGACGGAACTGGTAATTTATCTAATTGATGATTTATATAGTTATTATAATCTCCAACTGCTAAGAGTGGTACAGTCGGAAACTGGGCAATAAAATTCGCAAGGCGTTTGAGGACCTCAGATGAGTAAGGAGGTAGGATGTATATTGCAGCTAATATACACGATAAACCTGACACATTACATAGCAAGAAAATATATCTACCCTCCTGATCCACGAGCTTTTGAATACAGTGGAACTGAGTGTCCCGACGTATCAGGACACTCACTCCCCTTGAATAAGCCGAGTGCGTGGAGTGGAATTGAGTACAATACACACAAGGGCTAAAGCTAGGAGCCAGGTCTGGTGAAAAATGAGTCTCCTGCAGGCACACTATATTGGCCCCTGTAGACTTGAGGTGCCTGGAACTGCCAGTCTCTTCACAGGATTGTTAAGTCCTCTCACATTCCATGACACTATTGTGACTTTATCCGCCATTTGGGTTAGTAGTGAACAGAAACCTGGTCTTGCGAGACCTGAGAGAGTGGCGCAAAACACTCCCCATCATGGCATCATAAAGTGCGTGTGGGACGTACCTGGGAAATATTATACCTGCATCAAATGTAGGTGGCTCAACAGCATCTGTGCGTATGGAAGTCCATGGCTGGAGGCCTGGTGGGTCAGATAGTGAACACGTATTGAAACATGTGCATAAAGAAAAAAGAAACAAAAAAGTCAAAGGCAAATTAAAGAGTGGAGCCAACAGGGCTCTCAGCAACAGGGCAGGATGGCGTTTTTTCCCTTATCACACTTTCTGGGGGGGGTATGCATTGGAAACACCCGCAGCAGAGCAAGTCTCTGGATGGTGATTGGGGTTTCACAACTGCAGAGTGATCAGCAGAAATCATACAGTGAAACATGAAAAGTTCTCCCTTTTGTCCGCCTGATCTAAATGAAACAGTTGGTGAAGGGGTGAGGGGGGAGCCCCTTCCTAAACCTCTGCCCCCCTCTGAACCCCTCACGTGTTAGGATGTAGGACCCTCATGCTGGGGCCGGGCGCTGTGGTCTGGCAGCTTTGAGTGCTCTATCCTCACGATCCAGCCATTGTGCAGCCGCATTAGGGCGATCAAAGAAATGTACTTCTCCCAGTGCAACCACTCTGAGGCATGCAGGATATAGCATTGCATATTGCAGGTTATGTTCTCTAAGCCTTTTTTTAAGATCAATACATTTTGCATGTTGCTTTTGCAGTTCTACAGAGAAGTCTGGGAATAGAGACACTTTGGAGTTATCGATCGCCATGTTCCCACTCATAGATCTGGCTTTGGAAAGGATCGCATCCCTATCTTTGTAATTTAGTAGTTTAAAAAGAAAAGCACGGGGGTGATTACCCGGTGGTAAAGGGCGCAAGGGCACCCTATGCGCCCTCTCAACGACAAACAGCAGGGAGAAAGAGTCTTTGCCAAACATGGAAACAAGCCATTGCTCTATAAAAGCTACGGGGTTTTTACTCTCCACTCTCTCAGGAATACCCAGGGCACGCACATTATTGCGTCTCATGCGATTTTCTATATCATCTGAACGTGCAGCATGCTGTTCAGTGAGGTGACAGTTAATGTTTAAGTCCCTTTGCATAGGAGCGATATCATCCTCTACTGTGCTCATCAGGGGCAGATGTCCTCTCCCTCAGTTTTTGCATATCACGACGCACATAAGAGATCTCAGCCTTCACCCTTTTAATCTCATCAGAGAGTGCTGCGATGGACAGATTGCAGGATGTTACAGCTGAAAAAATGTCTCTAAGAGTAGGTTCTGGCTCCTCACTGCTAGGGGGGAGGATGCTTGAGACCCAGTAAAAATGTCTCTAGAAGTACCCACTGTGTTCCACTCCGGAGACAATCCGCCTGCATCCTCCAAAGGAACGGTGTCATCCGCTTCTGAAAGGCCCCCGGGGGCTTCCGCTGTATTTGATGCAGCATTCAGGGCATCTTTGTATGATCTTCCCCCAAACAGGAGCTTCTGAGCGGCCTCCTTGTATTTCTCCCTGGAGGAACGCTGCGGGCCATCCATAGCTCCCTTTGCTTCTTTAGGCTTTCTGGACATCACAGCGGTCTTTTAAGGGGTATAGATTGAGTGGCAGTATACCCAGGGTACAGATGCTTCGATATGTGGGTCCGGTTTGGTCCGATAATATATTCCACAGGATCAGTGTCAGGATATTTGGCGGAGAGGGAGACAAACTCGTCCTGCTACATCTGCTGCTTAGCCACGCCTCCGCGTGTTTGTTACTAAATGATATATTGCTCAAACATGCCATGGGCATATGTGGAATTGCACCCCAAAATACATTTTGCTGCTTCTCCTGTATGAGATTTTTTGGGAGCCTAGCTGTGTATAGGGCCCTGAAAACCAATCACCACCTTCAGGGTTTCTAAGGACGTAAATTTTTTATTTCATGCTTCACAAACCCCCCCCAAATGACCCCATTTTGGAAAGTAGACACCCCAAGCTATTTGCTGAGAGGCATGGTATTTTGCAGCTCTCATTTGTTTTTGAAAAAAATTTTTTTTTTCTTTTTTCAATTTTCAAAACTTTGTGACAAAAAGCGAGGTCTGCAAAATACTCACCATAGCTCTCAGCAAATAGCTTGGGGTGTCTACTTTCCAAAATGGGGGCATTTTGGGGGGGGGGTTGTGCCATATGGGCATTCCATGGCCTCCGAAACTGTGATAGGCAGTGAGGAGTGAAATCAAAAATTTACACCCTTAGAAACCCTGAAGGCGGTGCTTGGTTTTCGGGGTCCCGTACGCGGCTAGGCTCCCAAAAAGTCTCACACATGTGATGTCCCCGTACTCAGGAGAAGCAACAGAATGTATTTTGGGGTGTAATTTCACATATGCTCATGGCATATTTGAGCAATATATCATTTAATGACAACTTTGTGCAAAAAAAAAAAAAAAAAAAAAATTTCTTTTCCCCCCAACTTGTGTCACAATATAAAATATTCCATGGACTTGACGTGCCTCTCAGCAAACAGCTTGGCGTGTCTACTTTCCAAAATGGGGTCATTTGGAGGGGTTTTGAACTGTCCTGGCATTTTATGCACAACATTTAGAAGCTTATGTCACACATCACCCACTCCTCTAACCACTTGAAGACAAAGACCTTTCTGACACTTTTTGTTTACATGAAAAAATATTTTTTTTTTGCAAGAAAATTACTTTGAACCCCCAAACATTATATATATTTTTTTAAAGCAAATGCCCTACAGTTTAAAATGGTGGGTGTTTAATTTTTTTTTTTCACACAGTATTTGTGCAGCGATTTTTCAGACACATTTTTTTTGGGAAAAAAACACACTTTAATTTAATTCTAATGCACTAAAACACACTATATTGCCCAAATGTTTGATGAAATAAAAAAGATGATCTTAGGCCGAGTACATGGATGCAAACTACATACATTTTTAAAAGCCTTTAAAAGCCTTTACAGGTTACCACTTTAGATTTACAGAGGAGGTCTACTGCTAAAATTACTGCCCTCGATCTGACCTTCGTGGTGATACCTTACATGCATGGTGCAATTGCTGTTTACATTTGACACCAGACCGACGCTTGCGTTCTCCTTTGTGCGAGAGCAGGGGGACGGGTGCTTTTTTTTTTTTTTTTTCTTTATTATTTTTTTGTTTTTTTATCTTATTTTTAAACTGTTCCTTTCATTTTTTTAATCATTTTTATTATCTCAGGGAATGTAAATATCCCCTATGATAGCAATAGGTAGTAACAGGTACTCTTTTTTGAAAAAATTGGGGTCTATTAGACCCTAGATCTCTCCTCTGCCCACAAAGCATCTGACCACACCAAGATCAGTGTTATAAAATGCTTTCCTAATTTCCCAATGGCGCTGTTTACATCTGGGAAATCTAAGTCATGAAATGCTCGTAGCTTCCGGTTTCTTAGGCCATAGAGATGATTGGAGCCATTCTGGTCTCTGATCAGCTCTCTGGTCAGCTGGCCGAATCACCGGCTCCATTCTCAGGTTCCCTGTTGGGACAGGAGAGCCAGAGAAAAACATGGAAAAAGGTGGGAGGGGGAGGAACATTCCCTCCCACTGCTTGTAAAAGCAGTCTAGAGGCTAATTAGGATTAACTAGGATTGCTTTTACATGAAAGCCGACCGCTGGCTGAAAAGAATGATACCAAGATGATACCTAAACCTGCAGGCATCTTTCTGGTATAACCACTCAAAGTCCAGCATACCAGTATGTTGCTGGTCCTTGTTGGACATATATTGTAATCTTTTTTTTTCATGCAGCCTGTGGGCTGAACGAAAAAAAGAGATTGATCGGTGGGTATGCCCACCATTAGAATACCTCCCTTCATCCACCCACTTCTAATGATGGGCACACATGCACCATTTATATATGCCAAAGCATGGGGACATCCGCCCCAAAAGTTAGGAGCAAATCGCTCCTCTGCCCCTGCTGCCTCTGCTGCCCCCATGTTTAGGCATATATGCTCTTTTTTTTTAACTGTGGTGGTGAAATCACCCCTTACAGTGCTGGAGTCACGGCTTTATATATCGTGGGAGCAAACGCTGTTGCTGTCAAGATAAAAAAATCTGTGCTGAAACTGAATGGCGTACCTGCTAAGCAAATGATGGTTAACAATAAAACAAAGTAACATTACAGTATAACAGTAAGACATACCATACCTGCAAAGCAAATACAAAAGTAACATAGTAAAAAATAAAACATTTTTTAACGCAACCTGTGCCTAAAATATATATATGCTGAAGCATGGGGGCATCCACCCGCAAAAGGTAGGAGCAAATCGCTCCTCCGCCTCTGCTGCCCACATGCTTCTGCATATATGCTCTTTTTTTTAACTATGGTGGTGAAATCACCTCCGACAGTGCTGGAGTCACGGTTTTCTGTATCGTGGCAGCAAACGCTGTTTCTGTCAAGATGAATAAATCTACGCTGCAGCTGAATGGCGTACCTGAAAACAAAAAAATGGTTAACAATAAAACACAGTAAACAGTAAAGTATAAAAAAAATTACATACCTGAAAAGCAAACATGATAAAACATGATAACAATAACAGATTGCAGAATAGAATACAGTACAAAAGAGCAGAACAATAGAGAGAGAATAGAGAGAGAGAGAGAGAACAATAAAACGACAACTATTTTTGTTTTATTTTATTTTTTTTTGTGTATTTTTTTAAATTTTTTGTTACACTTTTATTTGTAACTGTAACTGTAACGGTTCGGTTCCAGGTTCGGATCTCTCAAAATACGATGGCATCTTGGGAGACCCTGTGAAAGTGTGCCTAGTCTGTGCAATACTGTACCCTATGCTAAAACTCAATTAGTGTATGGTAGCGCTCAAAACATTCACCAATGCAAAGACCAGGATTGTCAGGACAGGAGGGACAATAATAGCGGGTGTCACTCCTATATCCGCGCTTTCTACGGGCACAACATTTTCTTTTGGGGGCTCGTTGGGTAGGGGTACTCGGGAGGACATAAGGAAAATGCTCTCATGCAGCCGGCTTACTGCATTTGGATTGGGAAGGTGAGGTGGAGCACTGCCTGGAAACAGAAGGGCTCTGACGATCTCTTCCTGGAATTTAAGGAAGGATCCAGTCCGTCCTGAAGCTCTGTATAGCACATGAGCGTTCAGCAAAGCCAATTGAAATAAGTATACAGACACTTTTTTATACCAGCGTCTGGCTTTACGGGCAACTAGGTACGGCGCCAACAACTGGTCGTTGAGGTCCACCCCTCCCATATTTTGGTTATATTCATGGACACAGAGGGGTTTCTCCACAACACCAGTCACCGTAGTAATTTGGACTGTCGTGTCTGCATGAAGGTAGGTAAGAACAAAAACATTCTTATTATCCCTCCACTTCATAGCGAGCAAGTTATTACACTTCAAGCAGGCTCTCTCCCCCAGCCTAAGACGGGAATCTACAAGCCGCTGAGGAAAGCCCCGGCGATTAGATCGCATCGATCCAATCTGCTGATCAAACAAGTGACTAAAAAGTGGCACGCTCGTGTAATAATTGTCCATGTACCAGTGGTACCCCTTTCCGAATAAGGGTGACACCAAGTCCCACACAATCTTGCCAGCGCTTCCTATGTAGTCAGGGCAGTTTGTCGGCTCTACGTTACTATCTTTGCCCTCGTAAAGCATAAAACTACATGTATAGCCTGTGGCCCTGTCACAGAGATTATACATCTTGACCCCGTATCCGGCACGCTTGCTGGGAAGATACTGTTTGAATGACAAGTGGCCAGAAAATTTAATCAGGGACTCATCAACGCAAATAACTTGATGGGGAGTAAACAAGTCTGCAAAACGTTGGTTGAAGTGGTTTACGAGGGGCCGAATTTTGTAGAGCCGATCATATCCAGGGTCTCCACAAGGACAACAGAGTTCATTGTTGTTGAAGTGCATGAACCGCAAAATCTGCTTGTATTGTGCCCTGGCCATGGAAGCAGAGAACACGGGCATATGGTGAATTGGGTCAGTGGTCCAATATGACCGCAACTCGCTCTTTTTGGTTATACCCATGAGGAGGGATAGGCCCAGAAAGATCTTAAATTCGGAAACCGTAATTGGTTTCCAATCTCTGGCAAGGGAGGACTGGAGATTAGTGGTGATGTATTGACCAGCATACAAATTGCTTTGGTCCACAATAGATCTATAGAGATCTTCGGTGAAGAAGAGCGAATAAAAATCAAGTGACGTATAATCAACTGTTTCCACCTGAATGCCAGGTTGGCCAGTGAAAGGGGGAAGTACGGGTGCTGCAGAAGTGGTGGGTTCCCAATTAGGATTGGCGAATGCAGCAGGAAGGGCACTATGGGCTCGACGGGCCTGTCTTTGTCTTCTTGGTGGCAGCGGGACACTACTTGTGCTTGCCACCTCGCCAGCTTGAACAGCACTTATGGAACTCGCCACGTCACCAAGTGTTACTGCAGTGCTGGATGTACGACCAGGGTGTACTAGGCCGCTGGTGCTTGCCAGTTCACCAGAAGGAATAGCGGCACTAGTACTTCTCTTCTCCATACTAGAGGCCTGCGGTTCTTGCACCTCAACAGCAGAAGAAGATTGGGGTCTGGTACGCCTGACCTTGGCAGGGACCACAACTCCGTCGTCAGAGCTATCTGTCATGGAGCTGCTGCCGTCTAAAGGTTCGTATTCTAAACCTGAATCTGACAGATGAGTGACTTCCTCTTCACTATCTGTCATGCTCAGAAACGTGTAGGCCTCTTCACTACTGTACCTTTGATTTGCCATTTTGGGCTCTAAATTTAGTGGTACAATAGTGAGCCTCACAGGTAAAAAAGCTCGTGACTGTCAGCGACTGTATCAAAATGCTACCAAATAAACTGTTAGCGATTGCAGGGATCAGGCCTGACTCTGCGAACATTGCAGTCATGTGTTTAGTGTTTTGTAAGTGACAGTGATCGATACTGCACTTGGGTGGGCTGGGCAGGGGCGCAAAACGCAGGCGCTAGCGGGTATCTGGGCAGATCCCGCTAACACTGCATTTTTGGGATCCCTAAACTGCTGGGGACGCTAGTATAGATTTGATTAGATCAGATATTGATCCGTTCAGATACTATACCACTAAGGTAGGTGTATGCTGCGTGCGTGGGTGTTAGCGGTACTGGCACTAACCTGACGCTGCCTGGGGTGACGCAGACCCTATCTGACCCTAAAACCTAACTTATATCATCCGCCGGGCGATCAGGGGGTTAAATCTTTATTAGGTAATAAACGGCGGGTGCCCTGACACTATAAAAAACTAACTAACCAGTGTCACCCGTAATAGTTATACGGTGATCACTGGTGAAAGGGTTAACTAGGGGGCAATTGGGGGTTAAAACCTTTACTAGGTAGTATATGGGGGTACCTGACGCCATAAAAACCTGACGCTGAACCCAAATACCTGGCTAACTAGCGTCACCTGTGACACTAATACGGCGATCAGAAAAAAGATCGCTTAGCGACACTGGCGACAGGGGTTAACTGGGGGGTGATCAAGGGGTTAAAACTTTATTAGCGGGGGTTAGGGGGGTAACCTAGACCTAAAGGGGCCTACCACTAACTGCCCTACCACTTATAACAGTCACAAGTGACACCAATGCAGTAATCAGTAAAAAAAAAAGCGTTTTATTAACTTTTTATATATATTTACTTTTTTGTGATATCAGCACATAACACAATAATAGCAGTCACTATCATTTGTTCATCTTAATATAATTTTTGGTTCACAATTTGATACAATCATTCTCATCAGCGCTTTAGTAATTTTTACACAATTTTTACTTTCACTGAACACCCACTTGAGCAGCAGATATGGATATTTTTAAAGTTATGGAAAATCACACGGTGGATTTGAATGATGTTTTTACCAGTAACCCAACTATTGATACAGGGGAAAAAAAACAAAAAACTGCTATTGGTGTCACTGTGACAGGGGGTGCAGGGGGGGGTGGAATCGGGGGGTGATTGGTGGGTGAATAGTGTGCCTGCGTGTTCTACTGTAATGTGTAGATTTGGTGCAAACTTACTTGATGTCTTCTTTCCTCGGAAGCCGGAACGAAAAGGCTTCACGAGGAACGATGACATCACTTCCTCCGCTTCTGTGAAACTAATATATTAGATAGATTCATTACATGCAAAGCAAGATAGTTCAAGCCACGATTTGTCATAATTGTGATGATTATGGTTTACAGCTCATGAAAACCCCAAATCCACAATCTCAGAAAATTAGAATATTACATGCAATCAATAAAACTAGGATTGTACATAGAACAATATCGGAAAAGTATAAGCATGCATATGTACTCAGTACTTGGTTTGGGCCCATTTTGCAGCAATTACTGCCCCAATGCGGGGTGGCATGGAAGCTATCAGCCTGTGGCACTGCTGAGGTGTTATGAAAGACCAGGATGCTTCAATAGCGGCCTTTAGCTCTTCTGTATTGTTTGGTCTCATGTCTCTCATCTTTCTCTTGGCAATGCCCCATAGATTCTCTATGGTGTTTGGGTCAGGCGGGTTTGCCTAAAATCAAGCACAATAATCTCACTGTCAACCAGGTTTTGGTGCTTTTGGCAGTGTGGGCAGATGCCAAGTCCTGCTGGAAAATGAAGTCAGCATCCCCATAGAGCTCTTCTGCGGAAGGAAGCATGAAGTGCTCCAAAATCTCCTGGTAGACCACTGAGTTGACCCTGCACTTAATGAAGCACAGTGGACCAACACCAGCAGATGATATGGCTCCCCAAATCAACACAGACTGTGGAAACTTCACACTGGACTTCAAGCATCTTGCAGTGTGTGCCTCTCCATTCTTCCTCCATACTCTGGGTCCTTGGTTTCCAAATGAGATGCAAAATTTACTCTCATCAGAAAAGAGGACTTTGGACCACTGAGCAACAGACCAGGTCTGTTTTTCTTTAGCCCAGGTAAGACGCTTCTGACGTTGTTTGCTGTTCAGGAGTGGCTTGACAAGAGGATTACAACATTTTAAGCCCGTGTCCAGGATCTGTCTATGTGTGGTAGCTCTTGATGCACTAACTCCAACCTCAGTCCATTCCTTGTGAAAGTCCCCAACAATTTTGAATGGCCTTTTCCTGACAATCCTCTCCAGGTTGCGGTCATCCCTGCTGCTTGTGCACCTTTTTCTTCCACACTTTTCCCTTCCACATAACTTTCTATTAATGTGCTTTGACACAGCGCTTTGGGAACATCCAACTTCTTTTGCAATTACCTTTTGAGGCTTTCCCTTTTTATGGAGGGTGTCGATGATGGTTTTCTGCACAACTGTCAGGTCAGCAGTCTTTCCCATGATTGTGATTCCTACTGAACCAGACTAAGGCCGGGTTCACACTGGTGCGACATGACACTCGTCCTACTTTGGATCCGATTTTGCTCTGCGACTTGAAGTCAGAGACGCGTCCGACTTCAATGAACGGGCATCCGACTTGGATCCCCGCCAATACCAGGCACTGTGTTTGGTATGAATCTTGAGGGGGAACTCCACGCCAAATTTTTAATTAAAAAAACGGCATGGTTTCCCCCTCCAAGAGCATACCAGGTCCTTTGGTCTGGTATGGATTTTAAGGGGAACCCCCTACACCAAAAAAACGGCGTGGGGGTCCCTTCATAATCCATACCAGACCCTTTTCTGACCGGTCAGGAAAGGGGGTGGGGACGAACGAGCGCCCCTGCTCCTGAACTGTACCAGGCCGCATGCCCTCAACATGGGGGGTGGGTGCTTTGGGGCAGGGGGGCACCCTGAGGCCCCCCACCCCAAAGCACCTTGTCCTCATATTGATGTAGACAAGGGCCTCTTCCCGACAACCCTGGCTGTTGGCTATCAGGGTCTGCGGGCGGGGGGCTTATCGGAATCCGGGAGCCCCCTTTAATAAGGGGCCCCCAGATCCTGGCCCCCCACCCTATGTGAATGAGAATGGGGTTTTTGAAGTAATTTATTAGGCAGCTCTGGGGGTCTCTTCTGACTTGGGGGGTCTCTTCTGACTTCTCCGCACTCTCCGGCCTCTTCTCCCGGTCTCCGGTTCTTCTCCCAGTCTCCTGTGTCTTCTGCCGGGCTCCTCCACTATCTTCTGCTCTTTTGCCTGCTCTTTTGCTAGCGTTGGCCCGGTCTACTCCGTCGTCTTCTTCCCTCGGGTCTTCTTCAGATGTTGACACGATGCTCTCTCCCGATGTAATGCCGTGTGCGCTGTGCGCAACGACTTATATAGGCATGGGGCGTGGTCACTGGGTGAGAGAGAGAGAGAGAGAGAGAGAGAGAGAGAGAGAGAGAGAGAGAGAGAGAGAGAGAGAGACCTATATAATCCCTCCCCTTGCAGGGATACCTCAGTTTTTACACCAGTGTCTTAGGTGATGGACGTGTAGATGTCCTGTGCTGAACTCCAAAGGGATTATCCTATATCCTATACTGGGGCAAGCCAGGCGAACCGGATCCATTCCAAAGTGTCTTTTCTAGGACGAATTCTATGGTACCTGGGCCTCGTGTCCGAAGAAACGAGGTTTTACCTGTAACGCTTCTCTTTTTAGAGAGCTGGACCCCGCATATCAGAAAATGGTTTTCTATCCTTATTTCTGGCCGGGTGCTTTACAGGCCAGAACTGCGGATCCCCCTATTCGTAGTGGGCTCCGGTCTCTGAAGGTTTTTTCAAACGGGGCCCACCGTGAGAGACGAAGGTTGGGTCTGTGTAACAGAACCCTGCGGCTGGATAAGGTAAGGGAGATTCCACAGAATTTTTTCATTCTAGTAGGTTTCTCCTTTAAGGTAAATGCATGCTATGCCTATTGTCGACACCGGGGGCTGCCAAGAGCACAAACCTTATCATGCTGATGTCGGTCTCAGTGTTTCCACGCTGCGCAAGCTCCTCCGGCCGGCTCAGGTAGGATGGGATGGGGGGCTCTCCTTAGGGATATCTCCCCCCAGACTAGATGGTTATACACCGCAATTTCACTGCCGCGTGCATGCCCCATCTCTACCAGTCTCTCTCCTTCCTCCCCCTCCCCCAGCCTTCCCTCCATGCTGATTTCGGAGGGTCGGCCCGCACTGGAAGCGCGCTTTTCGAAAAACGAAGGGGGGGGGGCGGGGCATCAGCACAGCGTGCTCAGACGCCCACAGGGCCGGCTGCAGGCTATTGAAGGCACTGATTACAGGTTCACTAAGCCTTTTTGGAGGGACACAGAGCTGACAGGTCGCATGTAAGGTGGGACACAGGCATTCTCCTAGGCAGCATTTACTAAGGTAACACCAGACTGGGCATTTGGTAGCAAGGCTTTTGCCAGACTACATCGCTCAGCAGTCAGTGTTCATTTTGTGATACCTCCACCTTGTTGCTTTGCACTATGGGTAGAAGAGGTTCAAATACCCCAAGAACCAGAGACTCTAGGGGATCTCGTTCAGGTTCTGAGGACCCCCTTTCTGCAGCAACCTCCCCCCTAAAGGGCCAGGGACGGCTAGCCAGGGAGAGCCGTTGCGGTCAGGGGCTACACCTGCTTTTGGCGCTTCAGCCCCTGTATACATTACACAGGAGGTTTTTTCCTCAGCCATTAATGGTTTAGAGGAAAGATTAATGGCCATGATTACATCTTCACACAGTGGAAGAAAACGCACTAGGCCTTCCTCTGCTACCCAGGACCCTCAGGCTGAGGAGCTGTGGGATAGAGGAGAAGAATCCCTTTCTGAGGATCGGGATGGGACGGATGATTCCTCTTAAGAGGAATCAGGTGGAGAAGGGCCCTCTGCAGCTTCTCAGGATGAGAAAGTCTTAGTGCAGATCCTTACTGGATTGGTCCGCTCCACGTTTAAGTTTCCTGTATCTGAATCAGTTAAAGAACCCTCTTCTTCGTTGGGGTCACTGAAACCTCCTCAAACAACACATGCTTTTCCAGTTCATAATTTACTTGAAAAGCTCCTTTATTCTGAGTGGGATCACCCAGATAAACATTTTTTTCCACCGAAAAAGTTTTCAACACTTTATCCTATGGAAGAAAAGTTTATTAAGATGTGGGGAATACCGGCCGTTGATGCTGCCATTTCCTCCGTAAATAAAAGCCTGACTTGTCCTGTAGACAGTGCTCAGATGCTCAGGGATCCTGTGGATAAAAAGATGGAATCCCTGTTGAAAGATGTTTTCGCCTTAGCAGGCTCAGTGGCTCAATCTGCAATAGCAGCGATTGGAGTCTGTCAATACTTAAGAGACCATGTTAAGCAGATCATCAAAGTTTTGCCTGAACAGCAGGCCCAGGGGTTGGCTAACCTTCCAGCGGCCTTATGTTTTGCTGTTGACGCCATCAGGGATTCTATCATGCAAACCTCTCGTCTTTCACTGGGGTTGGTGCATATACGTAGAATCCTATGGTTGAAAAATTGGTCAGCCGAAGCACCATGTAAGAAGCTGCTGGCTGCGTTTCCATTTCGTGGTGCTAGGTTGTTTGGAGAGGACTTGGATAATTATATCAAGAGAATCTCTTGTGGGAAAAGCACTCTCTTACCTGTCAAGAAGAAGAGTAAGCGTCCCTCTTTCAAACGGACTCTTTCCCCAGCGCCAGGGGCTTCAGCCTCCAGGCAGTCTCGACGGCCTCCTCCGTCTGGGTCAAGAGACAAGAGTCAACCTCAGGGACAAAAGAAGTCCTGGGGGAAGAAGCTTATGAGGCAAAATGCTAAGACCTCTTTATGAAGGGGTGCCCCCGCTCGTTCGAGTGGGGGGAAAACTGCGACAGTTCTCAAGGCTCTGGCAGGAGGACTTCCAGGACAGATAGGTAATCTCCACGGTAACCTTAGGGTACAAGCTGGAGTTTCAAGAATTCCCCTCTCCTCGTTTCCTCAGATCAAGTGTCCCCAGAGATCCAGAGAAAAAGCAGTCACTCCTTCTAGCGTTAGAGCGACTTATGTCGCAGGAGGTCATTATGGTGGTTCCCGCGAAGGATCAGGGATTGGGTTTCTATTCCAACCTTTTTACGGTCCAAAAACCAAATGGGGGTGTCAAACCCATTCTGGTTTTAAGGGATCTGAACCGATTCCTAAGGATTCAGTCCTTCCGCATGGAATCAATTCAGACAGTAGTCTCCACCCTGCAGGGAGGAGAATTTCTGGCATCGATAGACATCAGAGATGCATATCTGCATGTGTACATTTTTCCTGCTCATCAGAAGTTTCTGAGCTTCGAGATAGGAGGGCGCCATTTCCAGTTTGTGGCTCTGCCTTTTGGGATAGCCACTGCACCTCGAGTGTTCACAAAGGTCTTGGCTCCTCCCCTGGCCAGATTAAGGGCTCAGGGTATAGCTGTCATAGCATACCTAGTCGACCTGCTCTTGATAGACCGGTCGGTAGCCTCCTTGAACGGGAACTTGAGGACCACAGTCAAGTATCTGGAACACCTAGGTTGGATCCTCAACCTAGAAAAATCTTTCCTAAAACCAGTAAGAAGACTGGAGTATTTGGGTCTGATCATAGATACAAGCCAGGAGAAAGTATTTCTACCTCAGGCAAAGATCTCTGCCTTAAGGGAGCTGATTCTGGCAGTCAGGACCAAGAGGGGTCCTTCTGTCCGCCTTTGTATGAGGCTGCTAGGAAAGATGGTGTCTTCATTCGAAGCAGTTCCTTATGCTCAGTTTCATTCAAGACTGCTGCAACACATTATTCTGTCGGCCTGTAACAAGAAGGTTCAGGCATTGGATTTTCCGATGCACCTGTCTCATGCGGTGCGTCAGAGCCTCAGTTGGTGGCTAATTCCCGAAAACCTGCAGAAGGGGAAATCCTTTCTACCGGTTACCTGGACGGTGGTAACAACAGATGCCAGTCTGACGGGTTGGGGAGCAGTTTTGGAACAGTCTGCGGTTCAGGGAGTTTGGTCCAAAACCGAGAGGACCTTACCGATCAAGATTCTTGAGATCCGTGCAGTATATCTAGCCCTAAAGGCCTGGACTATCAGGCTACAGGGTTGCCCAGTCAGGATCCAGTCCGACAATGCCACAGCAGTGGCTTATGTCAATCATCAGGGAGGCACCAGGAGCCAAGCTGCTCAAAAAGAGGTGAACCAGATCTTAGTCTGGGCAGAGAGGCATGTGCCATGCATATCAGCAGTTTTCATTCCGGGGATAGAGAACTGGCAGGCGGACTATTTAAGTCGCCAGCGGTTACTTCCAGGGGAATGGTCTCTGCATCCCGACGTCTTTTGGGCCATATGCCAAAGATGGGGGGTTCCAGATGTAGATCTCTTTGCATCCCGATTCAACAAAAAGATAGACAGATTTGTGGCAAGGACAAAAGATCCTCTTGCATGCGGGACGGATGTGTTGGTGATTCCGTGGCATCGGTTCTCACTGATTTATGCATTCCTGCCTATTCTGCTACTGCCACGACTCCTTCGCAGGATCAGGCAGCGTTTTGTTTGTGCTGCCAGAGGGTCCCAGTAGAGGACAGGCAGCGTCAAAGGCTACCATTTCTAAATTGATTCGACAATTGATTATTCAAGCTTACGGTTTGAAACAGAAGATTCCTCCATTTCAGATCAGGGCACATTCCACAAGGGCTATTGGTGCTTCTTGGGCAGTGCATCACCGGGCCTGTATGGCTCAAATCTGCAAGGCCACAACCTGGTCTTCAGTCCATACATTCACCAGATTCTATCAGGTGGATGTGAGAAGGCATGAAGATATTGCCTTTTGGCGTAGTGTGCTGCAGGCAGCGGTACAGGGTCCTCAGGTCTGATTGCACCCTACTTGGTTGTGGTCCCCCCCCCCCTCAGATAGCATTTCTCTGGGACATTCCATCAGTTATTACTTAGGCTCTGTGTCCCGTGATGTTCGAGAAAGAAAATAGGATTTTTTATAACAGCTTACATGTAAAATCCTTTTCTTTCGATGGACATCATGGGACACAGAGGTCCCGCCCCTCTTCTAATACACTATATTGCTTGGCTACAAAACTGAGGTATCCCTGCAAGGGGAGGGATTGTATAGGGGGTTGAACTTCCTGGTTAGGGTGTGCCAGTGTCCAATCACCTAGTGATACCTATATAACCCATCAGTTATTACTGAGGCTCTGTGTCCTGTGATGTCCATCGAAAGAAAAGGATTTTACAGGTAAGCTGTTATAAAAAATCTTATTTTACCACCTAGCCCATCGCAGCCCATAGAAATAGAAACAGTCCATATTGTAGTTTTCTCTTGCTTTTATTTGTATAACATGAACTGGATAGGAAAAAGGGTTTTCTGAGATGCTCTTTTGCTGTTCCATAATCTTTCCTTTGCCTCTCATGCAAAGACTTATGGGGCGTACACACGGTCGGACTTTTTGGCTACAAAAGTCTGACAGACTTTCGATGGACTTTTGGCGGACTTTAAACGGACTTTCTAACGACCGGACTTGCCTACACATGATCACACAAAAGTCCGACGGATTCGTACGTGATGACGTACACCGGACTAAAATAAGGAAGTTGATAGCCAGTAGCCAATAGCTGCCTTAGCATGGGTTTTTGTCCGTCGGACTAGCATACAGACGAGCGGATTTCTGGGTCCGGCAGAATTACGACGTAAAGATTTGAAGCAAGTTCCAAATCTAAAGGCCGTCAGATTCGCGACTGGAAAAGTCCGCCGAAAGTCCGGGGAAGCCCACACACGATCGGATTGTCCGCCGGATTTTTGTAGCCGAAATGTCCGACCGTGTGTACGCCCCATTAGAACATTGCGGATAATGAAAAGTCACTCTGAATAACTTTTCATTGGGAAGATGGGAGTAGTCTGATCCTTGAGAACAATGAACGTAAATAGCAAAGAGCCACTCTGAATAACTCTTTGCATATAGGTTTGGGTAGATTTACTAGAGAATACAAAGGTTGTTGTAGTAAAGAGTCACTCTGAATAACTTCTTCACCCGTAGGCCTTTTTAGAACAATCTGTATCTCTATTTGTGCTTGGAGCTCTACCGATTTTTGCAGATTTATTAAAAAAGAAAAACTGAAATATCACATGGTTCTAAGTATTCAGAGCCTTTGCTCAGTATTTAGTAGAAGCACCCTTTTGATCTAATACAGCCATGAGTCTTTTTGGGAAAGATGCAACAAGTTTTTCACACTTGGATTTGGGGATCACTCTGGAGAAGGTTTTCGTCCAGGATATCCCTGTACTTGACCGCATTCATCTTTCCCTCGATTGCAACCAGTTGTCCTGTCCCTGCAGCTGAAAAACACCCCCACAGCATTATGCTGCCACCACCATGCTTCACTGGTGGGACTGTATTAGACAGATGATGAGCAGTGCCTGGTTTTCTCCACACATACCACTTAGAATTAAGGCCAAAAAGTTCTATCTTGGTCTCATCAGACCAGAGAATCTTATTTCTCACCATCTTGGATTCCTTCAGGTGTTTTTTTAGCAAACTCCATACGGGCTTTCATGTGTCTTGCACTGAGGAGAGGCTTCCATCGGGCCACTGTGCCATAAAGGCCCGACTGGTGGAGGGCTGCAGTGATGGTTGACTTTCTACAACTTTCTCCCTTCTCCCAACTGCATCTCTGGAGCTCAGCCACAGTGATCTTTGGGTTCTTCTTTACCTCTCTCAAAAAGGGTCTTCTCCCCCGATAGCTCAGTTTGGCTGGACGGCCAGCTCTAGGAAGGGTGCTGGTCGTCCCAAACGTCTTCCATTTAAGGATTATGGAGGCCACTGCGCTCTTAGGAACCTTAAGTGCAGTAGAAATTTTTTGTAACCTTGGCCAGATCTGTGTCTTGCCACAATTCTGTCTCTGAGCTCTTCAGGCAGTTCCTTTGACCTCATGATTCTCATTTGCTCTGACATGCACTGTGAGCTGTAAAGTCTTCTATAGACAGGTGTGTGGCTTTTCTAATCAAGTCCAATGAGTATAATCAAACACAGCTGGACTCAAATGAAGGTGTAGAACCATCTCGAGGATGATCAGAAGAAATGGACAGCACCTGTGTTAAATATAAGAGTGTCACAGCAAAGGATCTGAATACTTAGGACTATATGATATTTCAGTTTTTCTTTTTTAAAAAATCTGCAAAAATGTCAACAATTCTGTGTTTTTCTGTCAATATGTGGTGCTGTGTGTACATTAATGAGGGAAAAAAATGAACTTAAATGATTTTAGCAAATGGCTGCAATATAACAAAGAGTGAAAAATTTAAGGGGGTCTGAATACTTTCCGTCCCCACTATATATATATATATGTATATATATATATATATATATAGATATATATATATATATATATATATATATATATATTTATTTATTTATTTATTTTACAGGGCTTTTTTTCAGCTGGAACTTGGTGGAACTCAGTTCCACTACCTCTGGCTCAGGCCCTCTGTTCACCACTATCACTGGTAAACACAGAAGTCCGGCTGGTGAAATTTGACCACACCTACTATTTGATGCGGTTTAGAGGGTAGGTGTGTGTACGTGTGTGTGTGTGGTGGTGGTGGTGGGGGGTGTTTGGGTGGTTGTGGTTAAGTTCCTACACCTATTTTCTGAGAAAAAAGCTCTATAAATAAAAGAAATATGTGTGTGTGTGTGTGTATATATATATATATATATATATATATATATATATATATATATACACACACACCTCCTCCCTCTGGCTGAAACTGGCCGAAGATACTAGTGCCTAAAGGAGTAGTGGAGTTTAAAGTATAGTTACCGGGGGGCCCGGAAAGTTGCGAATAAGGAGAGGAATGACAAGGAAAAGGGGTGAAGAAGTTTTGCAAAAGGAAAACTCACAAGCGCAGCGCACGGTAAAAAACAAAGGCAGCCAAGCAGCAGCAAAATTAGAAAAGTATGCGCACACACCGGTTAAAGACCTTCAAACTTCCTCACAAGTAAAAAATCAGGGGCGGGGGGGAAGCCCAGGAACTAGAAAAAGCCAAGGCCAGCAAAAGATGGATATAAATACAGAAATACCATCAACAATGGAGGATCCAGTACCAGCCTTGGAGGGGGGTGCTAGAGGTGGGGATGAACCCTCATTAAATTAAGTTTTGCTGGCAGTGAACTCTCTATGAAATGACTGAGCAACCTAAAAGGATAAGAAAAGAGATAAACTTTTTAGGACATGACGCACAGAAAGTTTGTGAACGAACAACGGCTTTGGAAGGGAGAATGCGCCTGGTGGAGGATGACTTAAACCCATTAAAACAGGAAGTGAAGAATCAGCGATAAACTGAACGCATACGCCTTTATAATGGAAGACTTGGAGAACAGACTATGCAGGAACAATGTGAGAATCTTGGGGCTACCTGAGCGGTGTGAGGGCTCCAATCCCATATGTTTTATGGAGAAATGGCTGGTGGAGACTTTTGGGAAGGAAGTCTTTTCCCCCTTTTTTGCAATTGAAAGGGCACACAGGGTGCCATACAGAGTACCACTTCCAGGGGGTCAACCCAAATCATTTTTGGTGAAACTACATTTTTTAAGGATAAAGAGACTATACTCCAGAAGGCTAGGGAAAGAAAGGATATATTCTATAATGGGGTAAGGATTCTATTCTTTCCAGACTTCTCCCCTAAATTGCAAAAAAAAAAAAGAGCCAAGTTTGTAGAGATCAAGAAAAAATTGCAGCAGCTCAAAATTGTATATGCTATGCTATATCCTTCTCGGCTATGGAGGATGAGGAATCCACCTAATCAGCAATATTCTTGTTTTTCAAAAACTCACTCCACGCTTTCTAGGATTAATTTAGCCCTCGGTAGTGAAGACATGTTTCACTTTGTTAAGAATATAATGTATATGCCCAGGGGCCTTTCAGACCACTCTCCACTGGTTGTATCACTGAGTCAAGGGGAGGAGTTTGGTAAAAGGAGTTGGAAAATCAGCCCATATTGGCTAGAGATAATAGGGGGTAAAGAGAGAGTGACATCACCCTTGGAGGAATTTATGAGGATTAATGCCAGGACAGCATCACCTGCAATAGTCTGGGATACCCTTTAGGCTTAGGAGGATATTAATACAGCATATAGCAGGAATTAAGGGACAATCTAAAGAGCGGGAAAAACTGATTGGTAATAAGGTCATGGAAGCAGAACAGAAGTATGTAGAAAGGTCAACCCCTGGGGCACTTCAGGAATGGGTTAAAACCCAACAAGAGTATAAAGATTTATTATATACAAAAGTTGAAAATAAATTGTTTCAGA
This sequence comes from Aquarana catesbeiana, assembly GCF_042186555.1. NCBI lineage: Eukaryota > Metazoa > Chordata > Amphibia > Anura > Ranidae > Aquarana > Aquarana catesbeiana. The sequence goes on from NC_133330.1 coordinate 278,062,121, forward strand.
GACAACGTTATTATGTTGAGGGAGAGAGTGCAGGACATTTGTTGGCTCGATTAGCAAAGGCAAACACATCTACTACTGTCATATCGGCTATCAGAACAGACTGGGGAAGAATAACAGCATATGGCCCTGAGATTGTAGATACCTTTAAAAAAATACTATGAGAAATTGTATAGTGCCCAAGGTGGGGAGGTAGAGGGGGAGGTGTGGGACTTTTTTTAGAAATCTGAAGATCCTTTGCCTTACTGAGGAAGACAGAGAGGCTTTGGATGCCCCTATAGGCCTGGAAGAGGTAAGACAAGCAGTGTCAGCCTTGGCAAACCAGAAAACTCCGGGGCTTGATGGCCTGCCTTCAGAGATATATAAAAAATATGAAGAGCTATTGTTACCAGAGCTGCTGAAGACATTTGATAGTGTATTAAAGGAGGGTGTGTTGCCTTTGTCTATGAGAGATTCCACCATCATAGTCCTTCCAAAAGAGGGGAAGGATCTACTTGATCCATCCTCCTATAGGCTAATAACACTGTTGGGCACAGATGTGAAAATTTTGGCAAAAATATTGGCTGAGAGGTTAAAGAAAATAATTCAGAATCTGGTCCATATGGACCAGACGGGGTTTATACCAAATAGATCGACCAGTATTAACATCAGGAAGGTGTGGTTAAACCTGCAGGCTCTGACAACTAATGTAGGTTCAAGGGCAATACTGTCTTTGGATGCAGCCAAGGCCTTTGACAGTTTGTTGCAGACAATTTGGTCCAAAGTATGTTGGATGGGTAAGACTTTTATATGAAAGGCCTAGAAGAAAAGTGAAGATAAATAATATGTGCTCTGAATAGTTTTCTTTGACCCGGGGGACAAGACAGGGGTGTCCCTTGTCCCCCCTCGTTACTTGCTTTGGCAATGGAGCCTTTGGCTATAACCATTAGGTCATCCGTAGGGATACAGGGATTTCACAGGACTTCAAGAGTGGAGAAAATGGCATTATATGCTGATGATGTGTTGTTGTTTCTGGGGGGTACGCAGGGGTCCCTGGCAGCAGCAATGGATATAATTATAGATTTTGGGCGGATATCAGGCCTAAATATAAACTGGGATAAATCAATGCTTCTTCCGGTTGACCCGCTGAAGATGGCCTTGCCACCAGATCTCCCGCAGGTGGAAATAGTTAGCAGGCTCAAATACCTAGGAATATACATAACGTTAAATCCCAAAGAGTATATAATAAACAACATTTACCCACTTTTGGATAGACTTGGGTGTAAAAGTAAGGTGTGGAGACAACTACCCATGTCATTGGCAGGAAGGTGTAATTTAATCAAGATGACATGGATGCCTCAACTGTTGTATGCACTACACAATTCTCCAATTTGGATAAATAGACAATGGTTTCAGAAGATTGATATCATATTTAGAGAACTGATCTGGAAAAAAAAAACAGTCAAGGATATGGCTACGTACTTTACAGTTGCCAAAGGATAGGGGGGTATTGGGAGTTCTGCATCCATGGTGTTGTTTTTTGACATCACAGTTACAGCATTTGAAAGGATGTAATAACTCGTCTAAATATAACCCAACTAGGGACATGTTCCTATTGGGCATGTGTCATGACAGTTTGATAGAGAGAGTAGGGATTGGGAGAGATGTGGACTTGCCCACCTCTCCCAATTATATAGGTTGGGTGTATTTAAGTCATTTTTATAATTAAAAGAGGATTACGGTATATCAAATAAGTCCTTTTTTAAGTATTTACAAGTTGGACACGCCCTGAGGATTCAATTTAAAGAGAAACCACCAGAATGGAGTGAGGCAAATTTCCTTTGGAAAATAATTGATGCTGATGTATCTAGAGGTTTGATTTCATTTATATATAACGGTATTTGTGACAGAGTGATAAAGGGAAATGAGGGGGCTCCCTTGTAGGAGGAGTTGGGAAGAAGACTTGGGGGATATATCTAATGAACAATGGAAGTATATCTTGGAGCTGGGCCCCTTAAGTACTCTGCCACCATCACAATCAGTGTCTTACCTGATGTTACTACATAGAGCATAAAAACCACCTTAGAAATTATTTCTTTATGAGTGGAGGATAGATGCTAAATATCCAAGATGCAGGGACCCAAAGGGAGATCTAGTTCACATGATGTGGAGGTGCTCCAAATTGAATAGATACTGGAGTGAAGTTGTGGATAAAATAAACAAGATATTTGGAGTATCTCTCGGTCTAGACCCTAAATTATGTTTATTGAGCTGTATGGAGAAAAATAGGAGTAGAGCTGGGAATAAAATAGCCATAATTAGATGTCTTTTTCTTGCACGTAAACTGATAGCAAGAAGATGGCTGGCGGTGAGCCCACCAGCCCGGGTGGAATGGGAGGGGGAGGTTAATAAAACAATAAGAATGGGAAAGTTGGATGAGTAGATATGGGAAAGAAATGTCACAGAATTAAGGATTAAGTGGTCCCCTCTCCTGCGGATACTAAGATTTGGTTTTTGTGTGTGTGTGTTTTTTTTTTCTCTTTTCCTTTCTTTTTGGTTGTCTAAAATGTGATAAGTGGATATATTATGCCAACCTTGATATAAAGGTGAAGGGTGAACTGAAGTGTATTATGTAAATTTCAGGGGGTGTTTGGTAAATGTTGGTGGGGTGGGTGCAAAGAGTAAATGTGGGATGTATAAATGTATATTTGTTCTTTGTCTTTTTATATGAATAAAAATTAAGCTAATTAAAAAAAAAGAAAATATAATCGATCCTTGAGTAACGATCATGTGGGATGGGATAGAAGGTAAAGTCCCTATCTTCAGGGTAGAGGAAGCGCCATGTAACAATCACTTGCATGGAGTTCAGTAGTAGTTTAATCTTTTTAAGGATTTTATACTAAAACTATAGGATTCTATAGTTTTGCCTGAGGAGGTGTCTGCAAAAGGGTTTAGGGGTGGTTTGAAGTCTCCTCCTAGGATCAGACAGCTTGAACTGAAGCCCTCGAGTTCAGTTAACATGCACTGACAGAAGGCTAGGTGGGACGTATTTGGGAAATATACATTCGCTAGTGTAATAGGGATTCTGCAACATTTCCCCTTTAGGAAGATATACCTTCCCCCAGGGTCTGTCAATCTGTCCGTGAGTTTGAAAGAGGCATGCCTGCTAACAAGTACGGATACACCTTTTAGACATGGAGAAGTCATTAGTAGCATGGTACGTCTCAGTAAAGGAGGAATCAGTGAGCCGGGGTATATGCTGTGTCTTGAAATGTGTTTCCTGTAGGAAGACAAAGCGGAGCCTACCTTTTTTGAGTTCTCTCAGGAGGGTGGAACGTTTCTCAGAAATATTCATTCCCTTTGCTTTGTGGGAGATCACTGTGGGACTGTTTCCCAGGGAAGAATATGCCATGGCGTGGATTCAGAGAGAGCCGGTGGGCTGTGGCCTGTAAGTACAACTGGTAGAGCTGTTGGAATACTTTTGTATACACACGTAATTATTCAACAGGTTGTTAGTGAATAGTGGAGGGTAAGGGATACAGAAGTGGGAGAGTTAGTAAAAGTAACAAAAGAGAGGAGAGGAAAGGGTAATGAGAGATAAGTTAATCCTCTTTGGGGTCTAGGGATAGACCCAAAAGATCCAAGGTAATGCCTCTCAAAATGGACTAAATGCCGTATCGGGAGGCACTTTGTGGGGACTAGGAAGGAGTCGGCCGACCTGGACAGTCCTGCCAGGATGCTGTGCAATGGAACAGTAAACCTGAGTATGTGGAGCTGGACAGGTCACAGCCATTGTAAGCAGTAATCATCAAAACAAATACAGTATCTCACAACATACACTGAAGAAATGACACTTTGCTACAATGAGTGAGTATACAGCTTGTATAACAGTGTAAATTTGCTGTCTCCTAAGTTCACTCCTAAGTGAAAATGTCCAAATTGGGCCCAAAATGTCAATATTTTGTGTGTCCACCATTATTTTCCAGCACTGCCTTAAACCTCTTGGGCATGGAGTTCATCAGAGCTTCACAGGTTGCCACTGGAGTCCTCTTCCACTCCTCCATGATGACATCACGGAGGTGGTGGATGTTAGAGACCTTATGCTCCTCCACTTTCCATTTGAGGATGCCCCACAGATGCTCAATAGGGTTTAGGTCTGGAGACATGCTTGGCCAGTCCATCACCTTTACCCTGAGCTTCTTTAGCAAGGCAGTGGTCGTCTTGGAGGTGTGTTTGGGGTCATTATTATGTTGGAATACTGCCCTGCGGCCCAGTATCTGAAGAGAGGGGATCATGCTCTGCTTCAGTCTGTCACAGTACATGTTGGCATTCATGGTTCCCTCAATTAACTGTATCTCCAGCCCCAGACCATGACACTCCCACCACCATGCTTGACTGTAGGCAAGACACACTTGTCTTTGTACTCCTCACCTGGTTAGCGCCTCACACGATTGACGCCATCTGAACCAAATAAGTTTATCTTGGTCTCATCAGACCACAGGACATGGTTCCAGTAATCCATGTCCTTAGTCTGCTTGTCTTCAGCAAACTGTTTGTGGGGTTTCTTGTGCATCATCTTTATAAGAGGCTTCCTTCTGGGACGACAGCCATGCAGACCAGTTTGATGCAGTGTGCGGCGTATGGTCTGAGCACTGACAGGCTGACCCCCCGCCCCTTCAACCTCTGCAGCAATGCTGGCAGCACTCATACGTCTATTTCCCAAAGACAACCACTGGATATGACTCTGAGCACGTGCACTCAACTTCTTTGGTCGACCATGGCGAGGCCTGTTCTGAGTGGAACCTGTCCTGTTAAATTGCTGTATGGTTTTGGCCACCATGCTGCAGCTGAGTTTCAGGGTCTTGGCAATCTTCCTTTAGCCTAGGCCATCTTTATGTAGAGCAACAATTCTTATTTTTTTTTTCAGATCCTCAGAGTTCTTTGCCATGAGGTGCCATGTTGAACTTTCAGTGACCAGTATGAGAGAATGAGAGCGATAACACAAAATTTAACACACCTGCTCCCCATTCACACCTGAGACCTTGTAACACTAACAAGTCACATGGGGGAGGGAAAATGGCTAATTGGGCCAAATTTGGACATTTTCACTTAGGGGTGCACTCACTTTTGTTGCCAGCGGTTTAGGCATTAATGGCTTTGTGTTATTTTGAGGGGAGAGCAAATTTACACTGTTTTATACAAGCTGTACACTCGCTGCTTTATATTGTAACAAAGTGTCATTTCTTCAGTGTTGTCACATGAAAAGATATAATGAAATATTTACAAAAATGTGAGGGGTGTACTCACTTTTGTGAGATACTGTAGGTCAATTTTGCATTTATGGTGCTGTTAATAAGAAAGCTAAAAACAAAAACACGAACAGGAAAACCACTGCATTTGATGGGAAGCAGAGGGACTAGAATGATTTGTTCCTCTCTGTTTTCATGAGTTGTTAGTTGTTAGGTGTGGATCTGAACAGTTTGCAGCAAACCTGTAGCTAATTCTAATCAACACAGTAATATATGACCTCTGAGTTAGAACATGTGATTAAGCTATAACTACAGAAGAAGTAACTATTTCTACACCCTTAGATACCAGCAGATTTAAAGGAGCAGGTGTCTTGGTGGAAGATCAGTGTGCTGTCTAGATATCAGCTTTGTAAGCCGCATAGGTGGCTAGATGGATAGAGTGTTCCTCAGTCCTTAAGATGGCCTGTGGACAATTAACCTCAAATGGGCAGCAAGTAGGTGAATGTCTGGGTAACTGCCTTAGCACCTTAATATGCAGGGTGGTATTGAAATTAAGGATGAAAAGTCTCGAAGATGTCTCCTTGGGACTCGGGCCAGGAAAATGTGGAGAACTGGGCCAAGTTTCTTCTCATCTTGTTGCGGGTGATGAACTGTAGCAGTCCAGGTATTGGGGCAGGTGAGTGATGGCAGTCAGACTGGTCCTTGTGAGCTATAGATGAAGTAGGGGTGTAGGTTAACTGTAGAATTTAGGGAGCTGGAGCCTGTAGTAGAAATCGTTTGCAGAGTTTCAACTGGGGTTATCGAATGTTTGTGGATGGTTTCAGGCATCATTAACTGCCGTGGAAGAGTGGGTCCTGTAGAATTCTGAGAGATCCTCTGGCGAATGAAGGGAGTGTTGCCTCCCATTATGGGTCACTAGTAAGGCAAACGGAAAGCACCATGAATACCTCAAGTCCCTCTCTCTTAGTTTATCCAGGTGTGGACGTAAAGCCCTGTGATTTTTTTTTTTAGGGTTATCTGAGAGAGATCATGGAAAAGCATAATTGTCTCCCTGTTAAAAATGATTTGTTTATTTCTGCGGGCCTTATGCATGATGTTTTCCTTTAGCGAGAAGTTTTGCAGACAGCAGATGATGTCACATGGAGGCAAAGTGTCGGGGCCCCTGGCTGAGTGCTCTGTGGGCTCTTACAAATTAAATTTCTCTGCCTTCAGGTCTTTCCAGCAGACTATTGCATATCCTTTGTAAGGCCGGTGTAATTTGCCCAGTTTCCACGGATTCTGGGATCCCCCTTACCCTGATATTGTTCCTCCTACCCCTGTGTTCCAGGTCCTCTAGATGTCTGTTCATTTCAATAAAATGATGGGATTGCTTCTACAGAGACCATCTTTTCTGTCAGGACTAGCAGGTTGGTTTTGAGATCCGTTTTGGCCACTGAGAAGGTGGATTTAATGTCCGATGCAAAGCCAGACCTCTCTGCATATGTAAGGGGGAGGTCAGGGCGGGGGGGACTCCTCTGATGTGGACTGGGAGTCCTCACTGAAATCCTCCTCCATGTGCGGCGGCACCATCTTGCCTCTAGACATGTTGCTCTGGGAGGATGCCTGGCTTCTGAAGAGATCCAATATGTTCCTACTTCTGTGGGTTGCCGATGTACGGTGGGATCTTGTGTGCGGTGTGCTGTGGTTCTTCCTGCTAATTATCGTGTGAGCAGTGTGCAAAGAGATGGGTTGAGGCTGCGATAAAGTTGGAGCTCCTTCACTATGCTGCCATCTATGCCACGCACCAAGCCACGCCCCCCTGATCCTTTTTATGTCTTGTATATGTGAGTGGGGATCTGCCATACATCAAGATGCAGTGTCCACAAAAGAGCAGCCTCACAGCTGAGCACAAAAAGATGTCAGCAACAAATACAACACTTTATTAGAAATAGAATGAGCGGGGCGCATGCGCGTGAGTAGGGAAGATTGGTGCCTGATTCCCCTGCTCCGTGTCGACGGAACGGCAAACCTCGGCTAGCGTAGCACAACCCGCACACACTGAAAGCTTCCGGAACACATCAGGCATCCAGCGGTTATGTACCGCTCAACGAAGAACCGTCAAAAGTATAATACACAGCCCAAATCAGCTCCGGCCTCAGGGAAGGGGAAAAAGACAATGGCTCCCAATCCTCCGGAGCCTGACGACTCCTCACAACACTCGGCAGCGGACCCTGCTTCCTCAGCTGGCAGCCTGCACCAGTTCCCTACGGACCTGGTAAGTCCCCTTCATGCAGACTCAGATGCCCTGCTGAACAGATTTTGCTCCATTGTGAGAGATGAAATCACACAGGCCTCACGCAAGCTCTCCTCTGACCTTGTAAAAGGACTTAAAGAGATAGGCCACTGCACTAACCAGTTAGAGCAAAGAATGGACTTAGCAACCACTGTGCTTGAAAGCCATGAAGAAGAGGTGGATAAATTGTCTGCAGAGCTGGAGTCCCTGCGAGACAAACTAGAAGATGCAAAAAATAAGGCCCGCAGGGATATTCTTCATATCCGCAGAGTCCCAGAAAAAACTACTGATTTGCATGGTACAGCAACTACTTTTTTCCAGGAGCTGACACCCGGACTGGAATTTGACCGTATAGATCCCTAGCACCCAAACCGTCAGAAGGCCCCCCAAGAGATGTCATCATCAAGTTCCATTTTTACCTCACCAAGGAGCGGCTCCTTCAAGCTGCACGGGAACAGCAAGACCTCTCTCTCCAGGGTAATCCCCTTCAGCTTTTTGCGGATCTCTCTCCAGTAACCATTGCTAGGAGAAGGGGTCTGAAACCCTACCTCCAGATCCTGCAGACCCAAGGGATCAAATATAGATGGGTAATCCCTTTTAAGCTTTCATTTTCGCATCTTGGTCGCCAGTTCCACGCATCCTCCCCCTCCGACCTGAAACATAATTTCTGGGAACTACAGCTGGATATACCACCTTCCCAGGGAGATGCACCCTCTTCTACCTCCCGGCCCAGATCCTCCCAGTCTCCTCATCAGGCCCCTCAGCCCCTCCAAAGGTCTCAACCCGGCTTGCAAGCCTTGCGAGACCTGCAGGTCCAAAGGTTCATAGCGGGCCCTAAGGGCTGATGACATGTAACCTCTCACGTTGACGGTTCTACACAGAAAATTTACAAATGACTCCATGAAACCCTAAGCCTGCCTCCTACTGCTATCGGACCTACATTATGTCTAGCACCCGTTGATACCCAGCATGTTGTTACTGAGTCGGTAATAGGCAGAACTGATCTCACAGATGCTAGTTTTTTCTGTTCAATTGAACCTGAACTGACACTCAACTTCTTGCAAGAACTTGACAGAACTGGGCCCCCCCTGAGGCGCCCCAACTGCGAGATGGTGCCTCTAGGATATGTCGGCCTCACTGAGGCAAGACATTGAGCCCTCAGTATGGCATGTCACTTTGGCCCCCTTTACAGGGGTCCTACGTGGCGGTCGCGGAGTGTTCAGCTGGCTGCATACTGCCGCCTCTGTACAGGGGTGCACTCACACCCTGTTAAACAGTGGAATAACAGAATTCTGACAGGTTCTACTTTGTTCTATCTTGCTCTATTGAGTTTTGTTTTTTACCTGATGCAAACATGCTGGTTTTCTCAGCTCTCCGGCAGCCGTCATTGTGCTGCGGACTGCAGACAGTAGTCTCCTGTCCCCACTGGGAGGTGGGTGGGTTTCAAAATATTTTGTTATTTCCTCACCCTGTTAGTGTTGTGATTTACATTTTTTATTGAGATTGATTGCCTCTCCCTCTGTATATATTTGGTAGCCATATGGGACTACCTCAATGTAATTTTGGTCGCTTGCTCGCCTTGGGCCCCCTCGACAGTGGAGGGGAACCCAGGGCAACAGAGAGACCTATGATAAAAGGCAACCACATATCTTAGGATATTTGGGTTCCTCTTTAGTGCCTTAAGCGGTGCACCAGGTCTTGTGCTTAAAGATCTACGGTTAATTTTACTATATAACAATGCCGAGCAGTTCCGTTGGATCACTGTTCCCCCCCATGTGTTGGGTCTTGGTTGGGACATTAGTCCCAACCAACATCTAACCCCCTTGTGGGCCTTTAGCCCCACAACCAGTTGCACTCATACTTTTTCAGTACTATATGCTACAATTTTTTACTGGCCATTATATGTACTACAGTATGTCCTTCTACCTTGTTCTTTTCTTTGTTTCAGTCCCTCTCTACCGCCCTTTTCTCTTTTTCAGGTCCTCGCGGTGGGTGAGTAAAGTAGTTTTATGGCTAACTTCCCATGTACCATGAAGCTTAACTGGCTATCCCTGAATGTGCAGGGAATGAACTCCTCCCAAAAAAGGGTTAAAGTTTTTAAATATCTTAAGCAACAGAAAGTGAACATAGCATGCCTACAGGAGACCCATTTCTCATCTTCTTCCTGTCCTAAATACTTCAATGCCCTATACCCTCAAGTTTTTCTGGCTAATGGCCTGACTAAACAGAGGGGCGTTTTGATTGCCATACACAAGTCGGTCCCCATCTTAACTTATTATGCTCCAAATAATAATGCGGGACCTGTCCTCTCCCATATCTGCTCCCTGTTGCAGTCCCACCAGAGAGGCAATCTCCTCTTAGCGAGAGACTCTAATGTTACGCTGAACCCTGCTCTGGATATGTACCCCTCTGAACACAAAGCTCCATTACCCGATGCAAAAAAATTTACGTATTCTTTACAAAGTCATGAAATGGTAGATATCGGGAGGGAGCTACACCCCATTGGCAGGGACTATACCCATTACTCCCATCCTCATCATTCCCATTCCAGAATTGACCATATGTTTGTTCTGAGGAAACATCTCCCCCTGGTTGTGTCTGCTTCCATTTTAGCAGCTCCTTGGACAGACCATGACCCTGTTTTGGTCATATGCCACTCACTACTCAGTAAACCTCAATATTCACCTTGGACTATGAATGACTCACTCTTATCTTTTAAGGAAGTCCTCACCAATATTACTCAAGCCTCAGTGGAATATTTCAGGCTTAACACTGGGTCGGTTTCCTCCAAGGTGACATTCTGGGAAGCATACAAAGCGGTACTCAGGGGGCATATAATTCAACTGGCAGCAAAACACAAGGGAGAGCGAATAGCAATGCGGCATTCTTTAGAAGCGCGCCTAGACTCCCTATCCACAATTTTTAAACAGTCCCCTACTCTGGCTAATCGTAAATTATTAGATGGGGCGCATATAGAACTCGACCTATGCCTCACTGAAGAGGCAGAACGTACATTACCTGGGCCCACCAGAAATGGTATGCCAAAGCCAACAGACCCAACTCAGTGCTGGCCAATAGGCTGCGCACCTTTACCCCAAAACAAAACCCTATCACTCTTAGCCCTAGACATAATGTCCTCACAGGTAACCCATTGAAAGTGTTGGAAGAACACCGCCTCACCACCCTCTACAAGGTCGCCACTCAGCCTCCCACCCAAGACCTGACATCCTTCCTGACAGGACTGACATTGCCTAAACTGTCCGATACACACACTTCATTAATGGACCGGGACATTCAGTTAACGGAAGTATTACAGGGCATAAAAGAACTGAAAGTAGGCAAACGTCCAGGCCCGGATGGCTTCACGGCTCTTTACTATAGGAAGTTAGCAGACGTCTTAGCCCCCCATTTAACGACTATGTTCAGTGCAGTAAAGATGGCCATGCACTCACTCCTAACCTCTTAACCGCCAATATTGTTATGATTTCAAAACCCGACCGTGACCACTCGTCTTGGACCAATTTTAGGCCCATCTCACTTATTAATGTAGACATCAAAAAATTCTTACCACGCCTGGTCAAAAAGGACCAGGTGGGGTTTGTTCCGGGGCGACAAGCAGGAGACGCTATCAGACGTATAATACAACTTCAGCAGATAGCCAATAGCCGGTCTATAGCAACTATGTTACTGTCTCTTGACATGAACAAGGCCTTCGATACTTTGTCCTGGCCTTACCTGATGATGGTACTCACCCACTATGGCTTCGGATCGTCATTCTTGCAATGGGTAATGGCTAGGGTTGTCCCGATACCACTTTTTTAGGACCGAGTACAAGTACCGATACTTTTTTTCAAGTACTCGCCGATACCGATTACCGATACTTTTTTTAATGTCACGTGACAGTGTTTTTTTTTTTTTTTTTTTTAGGGGGGGGGAGTGAACGGTGTGTGTTTTTTTTTTTTTTTCATTTACATTTATTATTTTTTACAATTTAATTTTTTTTATTCTTTATTGCACTATGTGTGTGTTTTTTTTTTTTTTTTTTTAATCAGCCCTGTTGGGGGGCTTTGGTGAGATATCAGGGGTCTTAACAGACCTCTGATATCTCCCCCTTGAGACAGAGAAAGAGACAGAGGATAGAGATTCCCCAGTCCCTTTCTCTGCAGTCTCAGCTGCACTGACAATGAATGGAGAGAAGACAGCGGCTCCTCTCCATTCATAAACTGACACATCGTAATCACAGGTGATTACAATGTTTCAGTTATGTGAATGGACAGAGTCAGCTAACTCTGTCCATTCACACAGCGGAGAGACAGCAGAACGGAGGGGACAGAGGAAGAGAGAGGGGGACAGCGGAAAGCTGGAACGGATGGGGACAGCGGAGGGGGACAGAGCAAAGAAGGAGGACAGCGGAGGGGGACAGAGGAAAGGAGGGGGACAGAGCAAAGAAGGAGGACAGCGGAGGGGGACAGAGGAACGGAGGGGGACAGAGCAAAGAAGGAGGACAGCGGAGGGGGACAGAGGAACGGAGGGGGACAGAGCAAAGAAGGAGGACAGCGGAGGGGGACAGAGCAAAGAAGGAGGACAGCGGAGGGGGACAGAGGAAAGGAGGGGGACAGTGCAAAGAAGGAGGACAGCGGAGGGGGACAGAGGAACGGAGGGGGACAGTGCAAAGAAGGAGGACAGCGGAGGGGGACAGAGGAACGGAGGGGGACAGAGCAAAGAAGGAGGACAGCGGAGGGGGACAGAGGAACGGAGGGGGACAGAGCAAAGAAGGAGGACAGCGGAGGGGGACAGAGGAACGGAGGGGGACAGTGCAAAGAAGGAGGACAGCGGAGGGGGACAGAGGAACGGAGGGGGACAGTGCAAAGAAGGAGGACAGCGGAGGGGGACAGAGGAACGGAGGGGGACAGAGCAAAGAAGGAGGACAGCGGAGGGGGACAGAGGAACGGAGGGGGACAAAGCAACGGAGCAGGACAGCGGAGGGGGGCTAAGGGGGATGAGGTGACAGTCAGCGGTGATCACGTGTGGGGGAGTTACAAGCACCGATCACCGCTGTATGTCACTAAAGCAGCTGAAAGCCGCGGGGGGAGAAGCTTGTAACTCCCCCACGCGCCGATCACTGCTGACAGTTTAGGTATCGGTGGAAGCATCGGGAGCATTTGCCCGAGTACAAGTACTTGGGCAAATGCTTGGTATCGGTGCCGATACCGATACTAGTATCGGTATCGGGACAACCCTAGTAATGGCACTATATGACTCCCCACAGGCTAAGGTCAAATACTATGGTTTTTGAATCAGTTCCCTTTTCCATAAGGAGGGGAACTCTGCAAGGCTGCCCACTCTCCCCACTCCTATTTATTTTGACCATGGAACCGTTGGCAGAGGCGATCCGATCTCACCCGGACATAACTGGTGTTGAGATAGCAGGCACACCCCATAAGATATCACTGTTCGCAGATGATATCCTTCTAATCAAATCAAAAGCCATGTCAATCAATCTTCGGCCTTCGGACTTGATAACCTTAAAAAACACCTTCACGTTCCAATGGCTGACTTCATTACCGTACCTGGGGATCTGGCTCAGCCAAACCTATGCGGGACTCTATAAGGCAAACTTTCCTCCTATACTTAAGAAGCTGACAAACATGTTGTCGTCCTGGGCTCATCTCCCATTATCCTGGTTCAGCAGGATCGTGCCTATTTGTATGACATACCTGCTGAAATTACTTTACTTCTTTAGAGTCCTAGTGGACTCGCACCCAACACCCATCTCCTCGTTGCCCTGGCTCCCCTCCACACATCGCCCTCTCGTGACGGGGCCATGTCTGGCCCATTCCCTTCGCATATGGGACTCGGTCAAGTATTCGGCCGGCCTGATTTCTCTTCATCTACCCTTACTTCAACTTCTCCAGTGCCCATTGTTCCCACCAGGCTGCAAAAATCCACAGCAGTTCTCCTAGTGGAAGACAATCGGTTTCACGGACATCCACTCTTTTTTTACCCCCACTAGGATAATATCATTTGAGGCTTTTCGCTCCTCTCACGATATCCCGTTACACAAACACTACAGCTACCTACAGATTCACCATTTTCTCCAGGGGCTTATACAATTTCGACCCACCCCTTATACTTTGACCCCCTTTGAGAACTTCTGCAAAGCAAGACCTCAAACCTCGGGTTTAATATCACTGATCTATTCCTCTATTATTACCTCTAAAAAACCACCAACACGGCCCTATCACCTTCAATGGGAAAGGGAACTAGGAAAACAGCTAGATCCGGAGGACTGGCAGGTCATGACTTTAACGATATCCAAATGCTAAAAGAACGTCATCTTTTTAGAAAATGCCTATAAGGTACTTTACAGGTGGTACTACACACCGGCTAGACTGGCCTGTTTCTTTCCAGCCTACTCCCCCTGTGTTTCCGAGGGTGCTCCCAGGAGGGCACAATGACGCACATCTGGTGGACCTGTCCGAGGGTACGCAGGTTATGGATCAGAGTTTACTCCCTCCTCCGAAACATACTCCATGCTGACCTCAAAAAAGAACCATACGAATCTCTTCTCTGCAACCCAATTGCAGAACTGCTTCACCCAGGGCGCCAACTGGCTCTTCATCTCTTTACTGCAACCAAACTAACGATAGCTAGGGCATGGAAGACGCAGTTACTAAGTTTTGAGGTGTTTAAGAATCGCATACACGATATAATGGTTAACAAAAAGCTGACTGCTGTCCTTTCGGACACTCATGATAAGTTCCTGAAGGTATGGAGGCCATGGGTCGAATATACTAAACCCACCAGATTTGATACCACCCTTCTTCGGATTTAATGCACTCTTGCACCCAACCGCGAGGACCCACCCTCCCCCCTTTTTTTCCTCTTCTCTCCTTCCCCCTATTCTTTACTCGTCCCTTCTTAGCTAATCTCAACCCCTAGTTCTTCTTTAACCTCCCTCTCAATACTCTTACTTCTCACTTGCACCTAAGAAGCCATCTGGCCACCGGGCATAGCCTTGGATGAGATGGTTACATGGATAGATACTTAGGACTATTTACAGCTAGGCCCCTGTTGTGACAAACTCTTCAAGTATTTGTTAAAAATCGGATGCGGTCCTACGGCATTCCTTAGTGTGTCCAACCACTTTCATGTTTCCAACGTACAACTGTTTTCAGCCTCTGTTATATTCTTATTGTTTTGTTTTTCTTGAATTTACTAGTATACTTATTTTTTTAATAAGATGCTAAATTTTATGTTATGTTTATTCATGATGCATTCTCTGCACTGTTAAACTGTGAAATTGCTATGATTATCAATAAAACTTTTTGTAAAAGAAATAGAATGAGCATCTACTTACATCAAAGGGGAGAGATGTCAACATCAATTGGAGTCAAACTCTACTCGACTCTACTCTTGAAGACAAGCAGGATGGAAAAAGGTCCAGGGTTCCAAGACCGTTCACCCATACAATCAATGTTCTTATAATTATTAAACCTCAGTACTGAGGTTTAATAATTATAAGAACATTAATTGTGTTTTGTGACAGACCTAGCCGGGAGAGAGACTTTTGGAGGGGACTGTATGCTAGCCTCTTGCCGATCGATCGGGGGCCCTTGCATTTGGGGGAACGGTGCTCTTTGTGAGCTGTATGCCTGGGGACCCTTGAGGTGGTATTACTGTGGATTCGGGTCCTGGTCCCCCAGGACACACAGACTCTGGGGACCCTGGATTTGCCATATTGGAATAATGGCTGATTCATAATGCTGGGACAGATACTGTTAGGAGATGCTGATGTAAATTCCAGCACCTGTCTGTCTGTTGTCTGATAAAATGTGTATTGTAAATAAGTCTATAGTATGGGATCTAAGAGTCATTAGATTCCCATTGTTGTTTGTGTTAATTAACTCTGCTATTGTGTGAAGAGTCTATGTTGATTGTGATAATGTTGATTGGATTTTCTGAACTACAAGACGGCCAGTCTGGCCTAAAAGTCATGTCTGAGTCATCTAGGCTGTTTAAAGGGATTAGTTTATTAGCTCATGTTAATTAGGTTAATTAGGTTACAGCTGTATTGTTAGAGTAATATGAGCAGGAGGTCTGCACCTGCACTTTTAGGGTATAAAAGCCTGTATTTTGCAATAAAGTGAGATTCCTGGTTGAACTTACATACAGCCTGCCTGGTGTTTGTTCTGAGCTATCACAACTGGGTTAGAACGGCACATAGCTGTAATTCTAATCCCGGAGCATTGGATGACCGAGCAATCAGATGGTGCGATCTGCAATCTGATTCTATAGCAGCAGAGGAGTGTCGGGAGAGTGGAACTGAGCGAGCAAGGGGCTCGTTACATGTTTTACACAGCAGCTGTTAATATAGCGATCAGTAACATGGGTATTTTTGGTATATATATATATATATATATATATATATATATATATATATATATATATATATATATATATATATGTTCACCCACACAGCCTTAGCCCTGAGCCAATATGAGAGTACACAGCCAGCAATAGCATTGTCTGCAGCGCTCAGGAACAGAAGTTGGAAGCATCAGGGGAGAGGCATAGAGCACCACTTACAGAGCTGTCACAGGGATGGGAATAAAAACGGCAATGCATTTCTGGGCATCAAGTCCCTTTTTCAAGCCTTTTATTCCCATCCCTGTTAATAGCTCTGCAAGCGGTGCTTTGTGTCTCTCCCCCGCTGCTTCCTATTCTAGTCCCTGAGCGCTACAGACACTGCTATTGCCGGCTGCGTACTCTCATACCAGCTCTGGGCTGAGGCAGCTTGGGTGAACTGTCTTAGGATCCTGAACCTTTTTCCAACCCACCTGTCTTCATGGGAGAGTTGATTGACTCAAATTTATTTCAGTGCTGACATTCCTGACCTTTTGATGTAAGTGGATTCTTATTTCATTTCCAGTAATGTGTATACATTTACTGTACAGAGGTATGGGCAACAGAGCTGTAGGTAGTGTGTGCAGGAGTCTGACATTACACCTGTGATTTGCTGATCATGGGTGCAATACTTTGCAAGCTCCTGTTTTAAAAAATAATAAATGCACACTTTTTACCTGCAAAAAATATGAGCATTTATCACTTTTTTATGTAACAGTCCTCCTGGCTTAAGCCCATTCCCTCTCATTCAGCTGTCAAATTCCAGCTGATGGAAATGAGATAAGAGCAAACAAGGCACAGAAATACAGTATGTTAAAAAAGGAGTAACTTTAACCGCATCCCGCCCAGCCTATAGCAAAATGACATCTGGGCAGTGGTTTAATTGTGACTGGAGGTCCTATGATGTCCTTCACAACATGCCACTCATGCGTGCCCCTGGGGAAGCGCGCAACGAGGTGATCGGTGGTGTGCTGTGTTGCTCTCAAGAGGAGTTTAAATCACCCAAGCAAATTTGCAGCTTCTTAAATCTGGAGTTAGCCCTGGTTTGGGCAAATAAGTTACACAAGGGGCAGGCCCCCGGGTACTAAAAAAAAAAAAAAATGTATTCCTTCTCTGCTGTGTACCTGTATAGCACAGCAGGCATAAATGATCATGAACATCACTTATGTGTTTTCAGGAATGCATTTAGAGATTGGCCTGGAATTGCCATTTAAGACTGCAACATGTCCAGCACTGGCAAACAGGACAACCAATGACATTGTTAAAAGGAAGTCTGTACTACTGTACTAGCTAGAGTACTGTTTTTTAATGTTGTTCTAATAGATTTTATCTGTCATTAGGAAAGCAAGTCTGAATGTTCTCACTTCTTGGCTTGCTCCAATCATCTGGGATGGAATATATAACTTAAAAACTTTAAATGCGCAACACAAGGACACCAGGATAGGACTGTTTGTATTTGCTGTGAAAAAGTAAGTATGAGTAAATATACTGGTTTTGTGAGATAGAACTGCTTTTCAACATATCCTCCAAGTGTTGAGCAATTACAAAAACTATTAAGCAATGTAAGAAAAGCAATGTAAAAAGTTAACTGTAACTCAGATGTTTTTGCTTTAATTTAAAGCTGTATGAAACCCAAAACAAAAATGTTATATATTACAGCGTACCAGTCATGCCAAATTCAATCTTATTTTGATCAGATTTTTAAATTGCCTGGTAGAAACAGAGGTATGATCAATAACTTACTATACAATCATATCCTACAACTATCCATCGATATCCATTTTCCCATGGCTTTCTTACTGGCCAGATCAAAAAGTAGTATTAAAAAGGAAAAAAAAACATAAAAAAGGAAACGAATGCAGCCATTACACCTAAAGAATTTTAACACACAGTTGTGTTGGTTAAATAGGTTTTTCGTTTTTTTTTTCTGGTGAAGTTCAGAATACAGCCCCTGAGCAATGTGCAAAATGTTCTGACCAATGTGTATACCTCGTTATTACTAATATTATCATTCCCAAAATAAAGACCTTAAGATACATCTAAACCCATGAACAAAAATATAATATATTGCTGTTTACCAGTCCTTAAATGTAGTCACTGAAGTATTTTTTTCAGGCATTTTCACCTGGTGATCCTGCTAGTAACTTCCTGCCCTAGGGTGACAATTCTCAATCACTGTACTGTACAGTATATTTGGATCCTACAACAGAAAGTGTTAGGACTACAGAACACATCCTCCTCAGCTCCATAATATGGGGGAGGTGTTCTGTAGTCCACAAAGAGAATTGGGAACAATGCTACCTGATAGAGTCAGTAGAGGCAGAGTGCACAGGAAGTTAGCTCACAATATTTTTGGCAGGATTACCAGTATTTTTGTTGCACTTTTGGAACATTTATTACAAAACACTTTCAGTAGTACAGTATAGTTAAACCAAAGGCGAACAAATAAAATTAATTAATTCTTGGGGTTTTTCATACACTTTAATCACTTGCAGCCCAGTAGCTTAAGTTTTACTGCTGGCCAACGGTTTTATTGTTCCCCTGCCACATACCCGTACATTGTGGAGGAACTCCTTGGTTTACAGGCACCCCCTGCATCAATCACAGCACCAGTTCGTCAGCAGGCTCCCAGCCAATGATTTAGGCTGTGAATCTGCTGATGGCTGTGGCCAATCACAGCACAGATTTGAGTGTGTTAGTAAACACAATCCAGATCTGGGTGAAATTAGAATTTATTGGATATGTTTTATAACATTTTTGTATGTGAAAACTATAATAAATTTTATTTTCGTACAGTGTTGCATGACTAAGCAATTGCCAGTTACAGTAGCACAGTGCTGACAAGCAAAAAATGGTCTGGTCATTATGGGGTTAAAACCTTCCTGGAAGCCAAGTGGTTAATTTGAGATGCATAGCCTTTTGCATATCTGTAGCACCCTCTACCTAGGTAAGTGCTAGAGGTGAGATTTTTTTAAGAACAGTTAAATTTAGGCAGGCCTAGCTTAAATCTAGGCCTGTTTGTTTCGATCTGTGGGCTGGGAGTGGCTCAGAGTAGGCTGGTGACTCACAGATAGCATCACTTCTCGGTTACCTCCCTCTGGCTTCTAGAATATTCTAAAAGAAAGGAGGGGAAGAGAGGTGGAGCTGTCTGTGGGTTTTCTAAGGAGCCCTAACCAATCCCCAACTTGCATTAGCAGGGAGCAGGCCTTCTTAAATACCTAGAGTCAGCCCAGCTGGGGAGGAGTTGTTGGGTGGAAGAACTGGAGATGGAGCCCTAGGTTATCGGGGCCCTTGAGGGCGCTCCCTATTCTGGGGGGGTGACCTTGGGCCTGGGTTTTGGGTGCAGGACAGAGCCCTTCTGGAAAGCAAGGAGGATCAGGTCAGGAGGCACAGAGAAGAACCAAAGGGGACAACAGGGGCTAGTGTTGCCAGGCAAGTCTTCAGGAGGGAACCACCGCTGTGTTAGCAGCCAGGAAGGCTGGTGAGTGGCATGTGCTATCGGGAGTGCTGGAGAGGTATGCCAGAGAGGGCTGAGAGGAAACAGTCAGAGCTGGATGTGGAGCCAGTGAGGATTGCAATGTTGTAGGCAGTGGAGTTGGGCTGCTGCAGCCTGGAGGGCTGGCAGGGACTGAAGAGGAATTGCTGGGAGCAGTAGTCCACCATAGGACAGCTATCACTAAAGACTTCCTATTCTATCTTTCTACATTACGAAGGGACCCGCGGTTCCTGCCTGCAAATGGCAAGTTCTAAGGCCTGGCTGGGTCAGAGTTGGGCCTAACCATGTGCTAGCTGTGCCTGGAGTTAAGTGTTGTGCAAGAGAGAGAGAATTATAGTATTCAAGCAAGAGATGTGCTGGAGGAGACTGGAGAAGTGTCATGTACAAGGAGTGTACATAGTTCTGTCCCAAATTGACTGTTCTGTAATACTATTGGGCACCCATATAGTCCCATCTCTATCCAAGTTCAAATCCCTCAATAAAAAACACAAAAACAAGCACATGGACTGTTCATTGTCTTCAAGGTGATTAGGAAGTGAATGCTGGGCTGGGCAGGGTGACAGGTGGGCCGCAACTTTCAGCAGCCCCTTCGGGGGCACCGCTAAATATCTCTGCAGCTCACTGTCATGACAGCTTCAAAAAAATGTGTTGCTGGTTTTATTTGACCTGGTACTGATAATGTCATTATTTAGGTTTTCATCAGTTAAATACAAAGGAATAATAAAACAGTTAGTTGAAATCCATGCAGCTGTATTTGACAATATCAGATTTATTTATTTATGTATTTATTTATTTATTTATTTATTTTTTGTGTTTAGAGTATTTTTTAACAATGGAATCTTTATTTCTAGGTACATTCGGTTTCTTGGTCCACTTCTGGAAACAGCAGAACGTTTCTTTATGGTTGGCCACAATGTTACGTATTATGTTTTTACTGACAATGTCAGTAATGTAGTTAAGCCCAAAATGGGTGAAGGTCGCAATCTGCAGTTGCATGAAGTATCTGCTGACAAGCGATGGCAAGATGTGTCCATGCGACGAATGGAAATTCTGACAGCCATTACAAAGGAGCAAATGCCAAATGAGATTGACTACTTGGTATGTGCTGATGTGGACATGGTCTTTAATGATCATATGGGAGTGGAAATCCTTGGTGACCTATTTGCCACAATCCATCCAGGGTACTTCCTTGCTGATCCACAACGATTTACATATGAGCGAAGGCCCATTTCTGCTGCTTACATACCCTATGGTAAAGGGGACTTCTATTATATGGCGGCATTGTATGGTGGGAAGGTGGAAGAAATCCACAAACTTAGCACAGCTTGCCATAATGGAATCAAGGAGGACAAAAAAAAGAACATTGAAGCCGTTTGGCAGGAGGAGTCCCATCTCAACAGATATTTGGTATACAATAAACCTACCAAAGTACTTTCTCCAGAATATATCTGGGACACAAATTTGCCCAATGGCGAATTAATAAAAAGAAAGCGATTCTTAGCAGTACATAAAAACCATGAGGAAGTAAGAAACTAAAATGTTCTGGCCATTTCACATGGAACCAAGTGCATTAATCTATTACCATTCTTTAGAATGAGGACCCTAATACAATGGACATAGCCTTTCTTTCGGTAATAATGAGAGTTCATTATGGTTCACTTATTATGGAAGCTTCATACCATACTTTGTTAAAAAAGGTAATCAGGGATTTTTTTACTGTTGGAATGAACCATTTTATTTGATTTGCAGTTTGTTGCACACCAAAATTGATCTTGGTCCATAAATAATTTTCAGTATACATGTGCCTTGGAATATAGTCGCACCACCTAGCTTCAGGTGTCAACCAGCTGTGCACTTTTTTGTTGAAGAAAATGTACATATAATGAAGTTTTTTGATCAGTTTCATAATTAATTAAGAAGAAAAAAAAAAGTAATTTGACCATAAAACATGATGTTGCAGATGGAAAATCAGGTTCCTGCTTAAAGGCTAAGATAGAAATATCAAAGATAAATAGCATCCATGTATTGTAGAGAATAAACAAAGAGTCACTGAACTGTTCAATTGATGTCATGCATTCCTAAATTACTAGCTACTAACCAAAGAGGTCACTGTTTTTACTGCAGTCACAACAAACACAATCTAGGAGCCATTTTGGCCAGGTGTCTATTTGATTTGACTCAAGCTGGCCATGGAAGGATTGTAATACAGGAAGTTCTGCAGGGACAAGTTACTCTACTGATTAACGTCTCTTGACCGGGGCTGTTGGAAAATTTTCATTCGCTTAGCATCTGCAGCCAATTGGAGTTACAGCAAAGGAGTCCCCAATGACAGAATACAATAGCACAGCGGGAAGGATTGCTCCAGCTACCACACTTGCGTGGATGGGGGGATCTGTTCGTATATTTTTGATCAGCTCACTGGCTGATGGCAAAAAAATGATATATGTATGGCCAGCCTTAGGGTCCTTTCACACCGGGTGGACAACGCCTGCAATCCACTTGCTTAGCAGGGGATATGTCCTTTGACTCCTGCTGAGCAGGCAGATGATGGGTCCGTGTCTGCTACACTTATGCAGAGCGGACATGGACACAGCCCGCTCTCCTGTATAGACGGTTGGATGTAAGCAGACTGCCTGTCCATTTACACCTGACTGCTATCTGATCCCTGAAGTGGAACAGATCCTCATCTGTCTGTTTTTAATCGGATTGGATGTATGCAGGTGTAAGCGAACAGAGGAGAATGGAGGTTCCGATCAGGTTTGCCTGAAAAACAGACAGGAGAACCCGATTGGAACATTCATGTAAAAGGGGCTTTAGACACATGAGGAGGGGGATTGATAACAAGAATGTAGCCAATTCGCTTTTACATTTTTATTGTCTAAGCTGTGTGGAAACATGAAAGAAGCTGATTAGTTTCTATGGGCAATTGTACCAGCTGAGATAGTACTTATCTCAGACACTTTTTAAATCCCCCCCCTAGGAGTCAGTGGTTCCTAAAAAAAAAAAAAAAATTAATGTCTGATCTTTAGGTCTGTTCAAACACAAAAATTATGGCTTCTTCTAATACCTACATACATAGTCATGCGTAAGGCTAGGCTCACACTATATGGGGGTACAGGACTGCGTATATTCGCATGCCTTCCCTAACCAAAAATGCATTGCTGTTAGCATGTGCTAGGGGTGCCATGAATTATTAAAGGCACCCCTGCGCACTGGAAACTGCAGTGTGTTTTCCCATATCGGGAACAGCATAGGACTATGTCATTTTTCTTCAGCTGTAATTTTGGAAAGGGTATGGGGACCATTTCCCTGCATCTTCCGTAGGTACAGCAGGCCTTTCAAATGAATGGTGGGTGTAGGAAACTGGCATAGTGTGAACATAGCCTTGGATTTATTTTTTGTTATAAGAGCTGTGCTGACTTTGAAGCTGAACTATAGAAGTTATGAAAAAACAGCAACACAGCAGCAGGACCTGTGATTATTTTGTATCAGGTTTGGGAAGTAAAGCCTGTAGCTTGCCAAAACTTTGATATTGTTAGAGTATTATTATCTCCATTGGGCAATCTGATAACATGAATAAAACAATTCTGCTATAGAAAAGATCTAAGAAAACATTTAATACAGCCTTTTTCGGACAGGGTGCCCCAGCACCCTGGGGTACCTTGAGGTTTCTTCAGGGGTGCCTTGGCAAAATGCCTAAACATTGCCCCAAAATTGTATACAAGCCAGCAGATGGATGAAGCCTGCCTTTTAATTACACAAAGCCACAAGTTTTCATTGTGCACCATTACGACCTTCTAACTGCCGGAGTCCTAACAAAAAATGGCCCTCCATTGCCCCACTCTGTCAGCACTGGGATCACATTAGCTGAGTGGAACAATAAAATCACCTCTAACGTTGGGTGTCCTACGTGTGTGGTTGTTGATGTATTATGTAAAACTATTAGGGCCAGTTCACACCATAGAAATGCAGTCCGGATGCATTCCAGGTGCTTTTCTGCATGCGCGTTTTTGATGCGTTCCAGTGCATTTTTTGATGCATTTTTGGTGCGTTTTTGATGCAGTTCAGTGCTTTTTTCCCCTCTCTTTTTTTTAACCTTAAATAAGGACAAGTGTGGTGCAGTGTGTTTTTGGTGCATTTAGGTGCGTTCCAGTGCGTTTTTGATGGGTTTTACAGTGTTCCAGTACAGTCCAGTGCAGAAAAAATGCAGCATGTTCTACTTTTTTTTCTGGAACTGGAACTGACCGCACTGGTGTGAACTATGCCATTGAAAACCATATAACCTACTTTCCATGCGTTTTTGATGCAGAAAAAAAAAACCGCACTGGACTGCATGTGGTGTGAACTGGCCCTTAGAATAGTTTTACATTTTAGAATGGGATGCCTCAAGACTTTCCATAATTTTAACCACTTCAGCCCCGGAAGATTTTACCCCCTTCCTGACCAGAGCACTTTTTACAATTTGGCACTGCGTCGCTTTAACTGACAATTCAATGCTGTACCCAAACAAAATTTGTGTCCTTTTTTTTTCCCCCCACAAATAGAGCTGTCTTTTGGTGGTATTTGATCACCTCTGCGGTTTTTATTTTTTGAGCTATAAACAAAAAGTGACAATTTTGAAAAGGAAAAACAATATTTTGTACTTTTTGCTATAATAAATACTATAATAAATAACCCCAAAATGTAAAAAAAAAGAAAATGAATTTCTTCATCAGTTTAGGCCAATATATATCCTTCTACATATTTTTGGTAAAAAAAATAAATAAATATTGCAATAAGCGTATATTAATTGGTTTGCGCAAAAGTTATAGTGTCTACAAACTATGGGAAAGATTTATGGCATTTTAATTTTTTTTATGTTATTTTTTTTTTACTAGTAATGGCGGTAATCTGCATTTTTTAGCGGTATTGCGACGGACAGATCGGACACTTTTGACACATTTTTGGGACCATTGACATTTATACAGCGATCAGTGCTATAAATATGCACTGATTACTGTGTAAATGTCACTGGTAGGGAAGGGGCTAACAATAGGGGGTGATCAAGGGGTTAAATGTGTTCCCTAGTTAGTGTTTCTAACTGTGGGGGGGGGTGGGACTGACTGGGGGAGGAGACATATCGTTGTTCCTACTTAGTAGGAACAAACAATGTTTCCTCTCCCCTGACAGAACAGGGATTTGTATGTTTACACACACCCACCCCACACAAATCCCCGTGCTGGCTCTCGTGCACACAATCGCGCGGGGCCGGCAGCGATCACGCCCGCCGTCCACGTGCATTGCGTCCTTCGCCGTGCAGTGAGCGCATGTGCCCTCTATCGGCTCTTAAAGGGGACCCCGTACCCATACGGGGTTTCGTGCAGTGGTGCCATTGTGCCGCAGTAAAAATATGTGAGCCGGTCAGGAACTGGTTAAAGGGTGCCTTGACTGAAAACAGGTTGAGAAACACTGATTTAATAGACCATACTGCTCTCGGCATGTGTGGTGCCTATTTGGTTCCTGTTCCAGGTAATTTATATCTATCATGATACACAAAAAGAAAACACTATGCACTTTTAGACACAGCATGCTACATTATATGCAAAGCTGAACAGACTCCTTTTTTTTACAGCCCTTGCTCCCTTTTCAGCAGCCCTTAGATAATTAGTTTTTGTTCAACCAGTGCGTTGAACGACAAAAAAAAATAACTCTATTTCCCTCATCCACACATTCGAGGGGGATGGGGGAATCTTTCCACTGAACCTTTGTATTCTGACAGCATGGAAGCTTCCCTATTGTCAGAATACACTCATCAGCACTGCCTGCTATAGAAGTATATTTCTTTTCTAGACCTCTGTGTTGCTCACCCTTTTAATACACTGAAGCAAATACGCTATACACAGTACCCAAAGAGCTGTTAATGTAAAATAATTTGAATCAGCAAACATATTTTAATACTTCTGATCTATAGTAGACAGGTGTAAGCAAAGTTTTAGAGTTAATGAGCTTTACCAAGCAATCCACATTCCCATTGTAAAATAAGGTCATGAACAATGGGTTATGCTTAAAGGATTGAGTTTGCAATGCAAATCGACAAAAAACCCTAGTTAGACTTACCGGTAACGGTATTTCTACAAGTCTTTCAGGACAGCACCTGGAGAGAGAGCGCAGCTCCACCCACTTTTCCCAGGAAACACTGCAGTCAGTTTTTTCTTTAAAGACCGGACACTTCCACCATGGCCTCAGTTGTTCATAGAGTACCTCCAGCCATGCTGAAATTAGATAAGCAGAACATAGCAATAACACCACATCTTTATAAACCAATTAGGGCGGGTCATCGGTGCTGTCCTGAAAGACTCGTAGAAATACCGTTACTGGTAAGTCTAACTAGGGTTTTTCTCCCCTTGTCTTTCAGGACAGCACCTGGAGATGATAAAAGAGTACTTACTCTAGGGTGGGACCACCGCCTGCAGGACCTTCCTGCCAAACGATTGATCCGCTGCTGATAGCAAGTCCAACCTGTAGTGGCGGGTGAAGGTGGAGAAGCTTGTCCATGTGGCCGCTTTACAGATCCGACCTGGAGAAGCCCCTGCTCTTTCCGCTCAGGACGTTGCTACTGCCCTTGTTGAATGGGCCATTACCCCTGTGGGAGGATCAGCCCCTGCAGCCCTGTAGGCTTCACTGATCGCTATTCTTAGCCATCTGCCTATAGTGATTTTAGAAGCACAATGACCCTTGCGTGATCCAGAAAAAAGAATAAAAAGAGAATTTGTCTTCCTAAACTCTCTCGTAATCTCTAAATAATGGAGTAAACATCTTCTCACATCCAGGGTATGAAAAGCCTCCTCCTTAGAGTTGGATGGTGTAGGACAAAAAGTAGGTAAAACTATCTCTTGTGCCCTATGAAAAAAGGTTGCGACCTTTGGCAAGAAACCCGGGTCAGTTTTCAGCACTACCCGGTCTGGAAATATCAAACAAAAGGGCTCTATTATAGATAGAGCTTGCAACTCACTTATTCTTCTGGCTGAGGTAATTGCTACCAAAAGAACCAGCTTAAGCGTCTATACTTTTAAAGTCGCTTCCTGTGGGGGCTCAAAAGGTGTTCTGATCAACCCCTGTAGCACCAGAGATAAATTCCACTTAGGGAAAGATCTGAAAGGTACCGGCCTAAGCCTGGCCAATGCTTTGAAGAATCTAACTATAAATGGTTCTTGAGATAATTTTCTCTCAAGAAACACCGACAAGGCAGCTACCTGAACCTTCAGGGTACTGGCTGCCAGTCCCATCTCCATACCCTCATTGAGAAACTCTAATATTGAGGGCAATTCCTGTGGTGAACATTTCTTAGTCATGCACCAGGAATTAAACCGTTTCCATGTCTTAAAATAAATACCCCGGGTAACCTTCTTTCGGCTACTTAACAGGGTTGACACCAGCTTATCTGAGAAGCCCTTTCTTTTTAGAAGCTGCTCCTCAGTAACCACCCTGTCAGCCTGAGCTGCTTGATATCTGGATGTTGAAGGGGTCCCTGTGATAGTAGATCCTTTCGAAGTGGGAGAACCCAATGTGGTTCCACTGCCATCCTCTGTATGGTTGCTAACCAGGGCCTCTTGGGCCAAAAGGGAGCCACTAGGATCATACTTGTGGTCTCTCGTTGTAGTTTTTTCAACACCAAAGGGATCATTTGAAAGGGGGGAAAGGTGTAGCACAAGTGGAAGTTCCATGGTTGTGCCAGCGCATCCAATCCTTTCGCCTGATCTTGCCTGTTTAGAGAGTAATAGGCCTTCACCTTTGAATTCTTGTGGGATGCGAACAGGTCTATCTGCGGAGTTCCCCATTTCTCTGTTAATTCGTGGAATACCTCCTTGTTCAGACTCCACTCTGCCTCTAGTATCCTTTCTCTGCTTAGAAAGTCAGCCACTAGATTCAGCTCTCCTTTTAGGTGTACCACTGTTAGGGACTTTACGTTGCCTTCCGCCCAGGATAGCATCTGAACTGACAAGGCTAACAAGACTCTGCTTCTCGTGCCCCCCTGTCTTGTAACATATGCCACTGCTGTGGCATTGTCTGATAACACCTGAACATGGTGACCCCGGACTATTTTCTCGAAAGCCCATAGTCCTAGGAGAATAGCTCTTAGCTCCCTCCAATTGGAGGATCTCCTGGCCTCTCTTTTTGTCCAATTCCCCTGAGCCATCTGTCCTTCCAGGTGGGCGCCCCAACCCCAGGAACTCGCATCTGTTGTTAATCTCCTCTCCTGGGGAAAACACCAGAGCAGGCCCTTGTCCAGATTGGAGTGACTCCTCCACCACCAGAGCTTCCTCTGAACTCGGGGGGATATTGTTATCATTTTTTCTAGGGACTCTCCATAAGACCACTTTTTCAAAATTGTCTGTTGAAGTTCCCTTGCGTGCAAACGTGCCAACTGTACTGCAGGTATTGCTGCTAGAGGTCCCGCCCCCGGCCGTAGTGACGTGCTCGCCACCGGAACCCGGAAGGCTGAGCTATGGGGATGAAGAGGAGACGCCGCTCCTCCCAAGCTAGCCGCCGGTCTATAGGAGCGGGGACCCCCAGCAGCCTGACCCTCGCCGGGTATGAAGTGGGGAGGACGCCGGAGCAACCTCCGCACGTGAAGGGAGGAAGCTGGGCTGGCCTGACCATCACAAAGACACAAATACCGGTATGCCCCAAACTCTCTCCACCTGGAGACAGCATAGCACACCCCCGGTTCCCTGCAGCGCTTCCACCATGGCGGAGGAAACACTACAACTGAGGCCATGGTGGAAGTGTCCGGTCTTTAAAGAAAAAACTGACTGCAGTGTTTCCTGGGAAAAGTGGGTGGAGCTGCGCTCTCTCTCCAGGTGCTGTCCTGAAAGACAAGGGGAGAAAAATGCATTGCAGATATGCTGGATTTTACTGCCTATAGTAGAGGGAGAAGTGTGGAAAAGTATGAGCATTTTTTAAAGAGAGACCTTACTCCTACAAATAAAGAATTTCCAGTTGAGGTGGTTTGGATTATATTGTATGGACGGTTTTCTAATGCCGCGTACACATGAGCGGAATGTCCGACAGAAAAAGTCAGACGGGAGCTTTTCGTCGTTTATTCCGATCGTGTGTATGCCCCATCGGACTTTGTACGTCGAAAATTCTGACGGACCTAGAAAGAGAACATGTTCTAAATTTTTCCGGTGGAACCAATTCCTATCGGGAAAACCGCTCGTCTGTATGCAGTTCCGATGTACCAAAAACGACGCATGCTCTGAAGCAAGTACGAGACGGAACCTATTGGCTACTGGCTATTGAACTTCCTTTTTCTAGTCCCGTCGTACGTGTTGTACGTCACCGCGTTTTTGACGGTCGGACTTTGGTGTGACCGTGTATGCAAGACCGCTTGAGCGGAATTCCGTCGGCGAAACCTTCAGAATTTATTCCGACGGAAAAAACGCTCGTGTGTACACGGCATAAGACTTCGTGTCAATCATGTGAAAGCCAAGGGGACCCTCAGGAGACTTAGATCTTTCTGGTAGAATATCTCCCAAATAGCTTGGAACACCTAGGAATCCTTTAGAAATTCTACAGTTTCATCCGGGAAAAGGGAAGAATAGGCTTATTGCTCAACTTGCTTCTCTTGCAACCCTTCAAGATTAAAAGGAAATACTGCTAGTTGCTTACTTTCTTTTGATCACTTTTTTTATAGGTTTTTATGCCCCTTTAGACTAGTGGTAATCCTGGAAACTTCAATTTTTGCACCTGACTGAGAAGCCACAAAAAACTTGTGGCCATGTAAATTTAGGGGAGCGAGGAATTTCAATATTGATGGAGTGGCTGATGGTCCTGTCTGTGGCTGTCCTCTTGAGGAATACTTCATGCAAAGCTGAAGTATGCAAAGCTGAATGGGCACTTGGAACTAAATAATTGTAAGCATGGAATCAGAAAAACTTGAAAAGGAGACAATGTGGGTTATTTACGAAAGGCAAATCCACTTTGCACTACAAGTAAGTGCACTTGGAAGTACAGTCACTATAGATCTGAGGGGAAGATCTGTCATCTCATAAGACCTAAATAAAACGGTCATAGAATTTAGGTTAAAGAGAGAGGGGTTTTTTATTGCTTGCGTTTGCAAATACATATGAAGTCACACTACTATGTCTAGGCACCTCTGAAAAAGGAGTTCCCTGACTCTAAATTATCTAAGCATTTATAACAATGTATGCTCTGAAAGCAAGTATGACTGGCAGGAAGCCCCAGCCTTTTCAAAGGTAAAACACACAAAAAATTCAAACCCCTTTCCGGCAGCTGAAGGCTCATGTATGTGTCTGTACCTAAATGGCAGCCACTCAGATAAAAAAAAAAAAAAAATTTTGAATTTTGAAAAAAAACGCAAATGTTTTTTACTTTTTGTGATAATAAATATCCCAAAAATATATATAAATATATAAAATATTTTTTTCCTCAGTTTAGTCCGATATGTATTCTTCTACATATTTTTGGTAAAAAAAAATCGCAATAAGCGTATATTGATTGGTTTGCACAAAAGTTATAACGTCTACAAAATAGGGGCTAGTTTTATGGCATTTTTATTAATAATTTTTTTTTACTATTAATGGCAGCGATCTGAGATGTTTATTGGGACTGCGACATTATGGTGGACACATCGGACAATTTTGACACATTTTTGGGACCATTGGCATTTTTACAGCGATCAATGCTATAAAAATGCATTGATTACTGTAAAAATGTTACTGGCGGTGAAGGGGTTAACCACTAGGGAGCGATCAAGGGGTTAATTGTGTTCCCTCAGCGTGTTCTAACTGAAGGGGGGAGGGGACTGTGTAGGGGAAGAGATAGATTGCTGTTCATACTCTGTGTGAACAGACAATCTGTCACTTCTCCCCTCAGAGAATCGGAAACTCTGCCGCCGGGCACTCGCATCGGCTCCGTGGCAAGTGCAGGGGAGGAAGGAACCAGAAGGCCACACATACTCCTACTTAGAAGTCAGGGCAAGCCCTAGGACTCACACCCTTCACCTTAATGAAAAAACACACACAAAAGGGAAAGTGACAAACAGTGGAGGGAAAATAATTTAAAGTAAATAAGTGGCCGTTCATGTGCACTGGCCGCACCCTGAGACCTGGAAGACAAAAATTGGCCTGGACTTAGCTAAAAGGCCCAGCCCTAAATGGCGCAGTGCAGAAAAAGTTTTAGTGACTGATCATGTGCCTGTTCACATAGTGGGGCCCCACACCCAAGTGTTACTAAGCGCACCCCTAGGGCAGCTACTCCAAGGGGGCACAGACACTGCAGACTCTTTGCCTTCCCAGCCCATGGCAAGGTAGATCCACTCAAATAAGGAGGAACTGGGCTCTTCCAGTTTACACGGGGGAATTACTCCCGTGCCCCGACAGCCTGAGCCCCCATCACTCCAGTAGGGGTACATAGCCAGTCACTCCAGCCCTGGCCAAGCCAGAATGACAGCACAGCACTCCTAATGGACACTGATAATACAGGTACTACACTTAATCTTAGCCAAAAGGCTAAGAACGTATACCTATATCTCCTAAGTCATATGATCTGTTACCGTTGCAGCGGTGGAAGTATTGGCTAACCAGAAAGACCAAAACTTACAGGGATATCCCCTGTTGGCATAAGTGACTTGATAAAAGGCAGGTTAGAGTTTACCAAATGCATCCAGAAGTGTATTATGAGAGGAGAGGCCTGTTTCCAGTACATTGCAATTTCTTTACGTGCATAAAATAACAGGAGGCTTACAAGAGTTGAAAAACAACAAAAAAGTGTGGCGCTGAACAATGTCATATAAAACTGTAAACAAGTCAATAGACAGTAAGGAGGATCAATTGTATCTGCTTTTAAGCATATAGTCCTCATATGAACTTCAAAGATACATAGTCTATATGGCAATATGTTAAGACAAACTATTGAAGACTTATATAGACATCTTGACTGAAAATCCGCTCACTACCACCAAGAGTTGAGGAGACTTACCAGATGAGGTGGACCCAATGGGGCATACGCCGGATTGGGTCGGACAAGGCTTAGGTGGTGAGTGGCTGTATATACTCCAAGAAGGATGCGGTCTCACGAGTTTGTTGTATTCATCCAGATAATACCAGGAACTTGAGAGGTGTGCGCAATCTCCCGGATGTGGGAGGTCATGTAGATCTTAAGGAAGTGGTGGAGTGTTCCATAAGCAAACCCCTTTCAATGGCATTGCATGCTTTGTAGTGACTTGGAAAAAACGTATGGGAACCGCCTTGTGCAGGCTTTCAAAGTTCCAAAAGATGTTAAACTCTTTAAAATATACAGCATCAAAACTCAAGCGGTTACACGTTTGGCAAATATATGCGTCCAGAAATCCTGTGACCCCCTTGCTCAGGGAGGTCATACAGTGCTTGACTGGATCTCTGATCCACTGAAGAAAAGCCCAGATGCTCTCTCAGGTGTCCTTAATTGGTAAACCAGAAGGCTCTCAACAGACCAGGAAGTAGGCTTACAAGAGTTCTCTTAGCCACCGGGTTAAAGTGATACTAAAGTCTTGTATTTTTTTGTTTAAAAATAACAAACATGTTATAGTTACCTGCTCTGTGGAGTGGTTTTGCACAGAGCGGGACTTCTCGGGTCCCTCACTGGCTCTCCTGGCCCCTCCCTCCTGCCGAGTGCCCCTACAGCAAGTAGCTTGCTATGGGGGCACCCGAGCCTAGCCGCTGCTTTGTGTGTCCATTCAGACACAGAGCTGTGGCTCAGCCCCGCCCCCTCTCTCTCCTCATTGGCTCACTGACTTTGATTGACAGTAGTGGGTGCCAATGGCGCCCGCTGTGTGTCTCAGCCAGTCAGGAGGGAGAGTCCCGGACAGCCAAAACTCTTGTGGAATATTGCTGGATCGAGATGGGGCTCAGGTAACCTATTAGGGGGCTGAGGGGGAGCTGGACACAGAAGGTTTTTTTATCTTAATGCATAGAATGCATTAAGATAAAAAACCTTTTGCCTTTAGAACTACTTTAATGTACATTTTAATTAATATTTAGGTGATTTACTATTACATCTACATCAAACTGATTCCACTAATGTCTAATGATCTATAGATCAGAAATTATTTTGGGGGTTCCCTGAGACCTAATGATTCTTTTAAGGGTTTCCCAGATATAGAAAAGTTGAGAAAGGCCAGCCTAATAGATATTGTATATTCTTTTGGGGTGACTTATTGACTGAAACAATGACATCAGGGTAAAACTGTGCCTTTTAATTGAATATTTTCTTTATGTATTTATTTTTTTAAAGATATGTGTAAATGTACAAAATAATTAAAGCAATATTTTCTGTATTTAATGTTTTAAAAAAATTGTGGTTTCTAATTATACACAAGGGGAAGTCTTACAGCATACATACATATTGTGCTTGCTGTTTAAACCACTGCTGAAATTACACTTTTATTTCAACTTAATAGGGCTGATTTACTAAAGGAACTGAGAATCCCATCTTAAAAAATTGTGTGAATATTCACTTTATTCAGTCATGTGAAAAGCATCTGCACTTGATTGGATATTCAAAGTGAAAAGGATTTTGCATTTCAAACAATTGGATCTTGGATATGAACATTAACACAATTTTGTGAGAGAAAATTCTGCCCCTTATTAGGGGAGATTTACTAAAACTGGTGTACATAGAATCTGGTGAAGCTGTGTGTAGTAACCAATCAACCTCTAGGTTTTAGCCCTCATTCACATTGAATGCAAGTTGGAAATCATGTGAATTCATCTGAAATTGCATGATTTCAAAGCCTAAGTCCCGATTCACACAGGGGCGGCATGACTTGCAGGTCGCCTCACCGAGGCAACCTGCACACGACTGCCAGGGCGACTTGCAAAACGACTTCTGTATAGAAGCCTATGCAAGTCGCCCCCAAAGTAGTACAGGAACCTTTTTCTAAGTCGGAGCGACTTGCGTCGCTCCTATTAGAACGGTTCCATTGTACAGAACGGGAGGCGACTTGTCAGGCAGTATGGGGATACCACATGTGTGAAACTTTTTGGGAGCCTAGCTGTGTACAGGACCCCGAAAACCAAGCACCACCTTCAGGCTTTCTAAGGGCGTAAATTTTTTATTTCACTCCTCACTGCCTATCACAGTTTCAGAGGCCATGAAATGTCCAGATAGCACCCCCCCCCCCCCCCAAATGACCCCATTTTGGAAAGTAGACACCCCAAGCTATTTGCTGAGAGGCATGTTGAGTATTTTGCAGATCTCGCTTTTTGTCACAAAGGTGAGAGAGAGGTGACAGGAGAGAGAGGGCAGCGCTCCTGCGCCCTTTGTGGACACACCACCACTGCTCAACTAGTGTGTGGTAGCGTTTGAAACCGTCACCGATGCAGAGACCAGGTTGGTCAGGACAGGAGGGACAATAAAAGCCTAAATCTGCATTTTCTGCAGACATGACATCTTCTTTGGGGTGCTTTTTGGGTAGGGGTACCAGGGAGGACATAAGGAAAATGCCTCTCATGCAGCCGGCTCACTGCAATTGAGTTGGGAAGGTGGGCCATAGCACTGTCTGGAAACAGAAGGGCTGTGACGATCTCTTCCTGGAATTTAAGGAAGGATCCAGTCCATCCAGATGCAAGGTATAGCACGAAAACATTTAGCAGAGCCAATTGACACAGACACTTTTTTTGTACCAGCATCTGGCCTTACGGGCAATTAGGTACGGCACCAACAACTGGTCTTTGAGGTCCACCCCTCCCAGAGGAGTTTCTCCACAACACCAGTCGCGTAGGAATTTGGACCGTCGTGTCTGTCTGCGTGAAGTGAGGACGGAACAAAAACATTCCGTGAATCCCTCCACTTCACTGCTAACAAATTATTACATTTCAAGCAGGCTCTCTCCCCCCCGTCTAAGTCGGGTTTCTACAAGCCGTTGGGGGAAGCCCCGGCGATTAGATCGCTCGGTGCCACATCGCCAATTCATGTAATAATTGTCCACATACAAGTGGTACCCCTTTCTGAATAAGGGTGACACCAAGTCCCACACAATCTTACCAGGGCTCCCTATGTAGTCTGGGCAGCTCTCCGGCTCTACGTGACTATCTTTTCCCTCGTAAACCATAAGGACCCCTTCACACTGGGGCGGTGTCGGTGGTAAAGCGCCGCTATTATAAGCGGCGCTTTACCGTCGGTATTCGGTTTTACCCCCCGAGAAAGGGTTAAAAACCACTGGAAAGCGCCTCCAGAGAGGCGCTTTGCCGGCGGTATAGCCGCGCTGTCCCATTGATTTCAATGGGCAGGAGCAGTGAAGGAGTGGTATATACTCTGCACCTTCACCGCTCCGAAGATGCTGCTAGCAGGACTTTTTTTCCCGTCCTGCTAGCGCACCGCTCCAGTGTGAAAGCCCTGAGGGCGATTAGATCGCTCGGTGCCACATCGCCAATTCATGTAATAATTGTCCACGTACAAGTGGTACCCCTTTCTGAATAAGGGTGACACCAAGTCCCACATAATCTTACCAGGGCTCCCTATGTAGTCTGGGCAGCTCTCCGGCTCTACGTGACTATCTTTTCCCTCGTAAACCATAAGGACCCCTTCACATTGGGGCGGGGGCAGTGTCGGTGGTAAAGCGCCGCTATTATAAGCGGCGCTTTACCGTCGGTATTCAGTTTTACCCCCCGAGAAAGGGTTAAAAACCACCGGAAAGCACCTCCAGAGAGGCGCTTTGCCGGCGGTATAGCCGCGCTGTCCCATTGATTTCAATGGGCAGGAGCAGTGAAGGAGTGGTATATACTCTGCACCTTCACCGCTCCGAAGATGCTGCTAGCAGGACTTTTTTCCCGTCCTGCTAGCGCACCGCTCCAGTGTGAAAGCCCTCAGGGCTTTCACACTGGAGAGACAGCAGCGGCTGTTTCGGGTCGGTTTGCAGGCGCTATTATTAGCGCAATAGCGCCTGCAAACCACCCCAGTGTGAAAGGGCCCTTAAACTATATGTATAGCCTGTTGCCCTGTCACAGAGCTTATACATCTTGACCCCATATCTGGCACGCTTGCTGGATACTGTTTGATAGACAAGCGGCTAGAAAACTTAATCAGCGACTCATCAATGCAGACAACTTGATCGGGAATAAACAAGGCTGCAAACTGTTGGTTGAAGTGGTTTACGAGGGGCCAAATTTTGTAGTGCCGATCAAATCCAGGGTCACCCCGAGGATGACAGAGTTAATTATCGTTGAAGTGCATGAACCGCAAGATCTGCTCGTATCGTGTCCTGGTCATGGATGCAGAGAACACGGGCATGTGGTGAATTGGGTCAGTGGACCAATATGACCTCAACTCACTCTTTTTAGTTACAGTGGGGACGGAAAGTATTCAGACCCCCTTAAATTTTTCACTCTTTGTTATATTGCAGCCATTTGCTAAAATCATTTAAGTTCATTTTTTTCCTCATTAATGTACACACAGCACCCCATATTGACAGAAAAACACAGAATTGTTGACATTTTTGCAGAATTATTAAAAAAGAAAAACTGAAATATCACATGGTCCTAAGTATTCAGACCCTTTGCTGTGACACTCATATATTTAACTCAGGTGCTGTCCATTTCTTCTGATCATCCTTGAGATGGTTCTACACCTTCATTTGAGTCGAGCTCTGTTTGATTATACTGACTGGACTTGATTAGGAAAGCCACACACCTGTCTATATAAGACCTTACAGCTCACAGTGCATGTCAGAGCAAATGAGAATCATGAGGTCAAAGGAACTGCCTGAAGAGCTCAGATACAGAATTGTGGCAAGGCACAGATCTGGCCAAGGTTACAAAAAAATTCTGCTGCACTTAAGGGTGCAGCAGAATTTTACAGTGGCCTCCACAATCCTTAAATGGAAGACGTTTGGGACTACCAGAACCCTTCCTAGAGCTGGCTTTCCGGCCAAACTGAGCTATTGGGGGAGAAGAGCCTTGGTGAGAGAGGTAAAGAAGAACCCAAAGATCACTGTGGCTGAGCTCCAAAAATGCAGTCGGGAGATGGGAGAAAGTTGTAGAAAGTCAACCATCACTGCAGCCCTCCACCAGTCAGGGCTTTATGGCAGAGTGGCCCTACAGAAGCCTCTTCTCAGTGCAAGACACATGAAAGCCTGCATAGAGTTTGCTAAAAAACACCTGAAGGACTCCAAGATGGTGAGAAATAAGATTCTCTGGTCTGATGAGACCAAGATAGAACTTTTTGGCCTTAATTCTAATGCCGCGTACACACGGTCGGACTTTTCGTCTACAAAAGTCCAACGGACGCTGACGGACTAAAGCTGGCTGGTAATCCGATCGTGTGTGGGCTTCTCCGGACTTTCAACGGACTTTTTTAGCCTCAAATCCGACGGACTTTAGATTTGAAGCATGCTTCAAATCTTTACGTCGTAACTACGACGGACCCCGAAGTCCGCTCGTCTGTATGCTAGTCCGATGGACAAAAAAACGACGCATGCTCATAAGCAAAAACTAAACGGAAGCACTCGGTCTAGTAAAACTAGTGTTCGTATTGTAGGTAGCACATTCATCACGCTGCAAAATCTGTGATCGTTGAATGCAGCGCATTTTATTTCTTCTTTACGAAGGCTCTATAAAGAACGAAGGTGTTTTGCTGTTCATAATCAGAGTTCTCCCAAACTGATTTCTGGATTCTTTTTCTCTTTGATCTCATGAATGATATAGTATGCATTTTAAAAACAATGTTTCCATACTAATAATACTTTTTCCCC
The DNA here is from genome assembly GCF_042186555.1 of Aquarana catesbeiana. Classification (NCBI taxonomy): domain Eukaryota; kingdom Metazoa; phylum Chordata; class Amphibia; order Anura; family Ranidae; genus Aquarana; species Aquarana catesbeiana. Next base: position 278,099,251 of record NC_133330.1, read on the forward strand.
TTTTTTTTTTTTAGGTTTGTAAAGTTACCACAAAGAACCCATTATTCTGTTTTTTTTTTTTTATAGTGATTATTTTTTAGTTTTTAGATAAAGTTAACCCAAAGCACCGTTTTTGGTTACGTAAATTTTTTGATTTTCAAGACTTACCACTTGAACATTATTAACATTAGTAATGTATTTTTGGTGTGTTTTTTTTCAAACTCAATGAGATTGTTGTCCCTTGTTAATTTAACATTGTGTGTAAAATCAGTGATTTCAAAGAAAAAACATAAAGTCTTTTGCTAAACTCAAAAAATGATCCATTTATTCATGGTCAAAATAAAATAAAGAGGAAGTCAACGCTGGAAAAAGTCGGTGTACCAGAAAATTGGGATCTTGCGGAGTCCATATAAGAGGGAGCACAATCTGGTCCAAGAATCCCAGAGATCAACAGCACCAGCAGATGATCTAGATGTCCCCAGACTGTGGTCCTACAACAGCCTGCGTCTTCTGTCAGACCAGACTGAACCCAGGTCATCATTTTCTTCTCTTCCCTGCAGCCTTTCCTCCACGCTGCCCTGCAGCCTTCCCTGTAGCCTTCTTTTGAGGCTGTGGCTCTGGTGTTTCAGTTGTGGCAGGAGGAGGAGGAGGAGGAGGAGGAGGAGGAGGAGGAGGAGGGGGCTGCCTCATGTAGTTGGGTGTTTTGTGTTAGCGTGCCCTGCAGCCCCTTATGGATTGTTTCCCCAAATAGGCGCTCACAAATGAGGCGCTGCTCCCTATTCATCTGAAGAAGCCTGCTGGCTAAGTAGCAGCCATAGGATTCTTCCGCTTCGGGGGGGCTCCTTAAAAAACGGGTGGCCTCTTGCATGAGGCGCAGGGATGCGTCCTGTGTGACCATCCCCTTCCTGGCCCTTTTTTTGGGAAGGTGGAGGGGAGGCACTTGGGATTCGGTCAGGCTCCTACTGGGCCCAGCCACCTCACTTGGCCCAGCCACCTCACTTGGCCCAGCCACCTCACTGGGAGCAGCCACCTCACTGGGAGCAGCCACCTCCTGCCTGACACTGGGCCCAGCCTCCTCCAGGATGATGGTGAATCCGGCCTCCTCCAGGCTGTCCATGGGCCTGGTCTCCTCCTGCCTGCCACTTTCCCCCCATTCCTCCTGGATGGACTCATCCTGTGTATAAAAAAAGGACAATAGTTTGAGTATATTTTTTTGGGTTCATCAATGACACACAGTTTGCTTCTCATGAATAGCAAATTCAATGTGAATACTTCTCTTTAATAAAAGAGTCTAATCAGACACCATAATTATTTCAAGCAGGTGCCAAACATATTTAGCCACTACTGTCAATTGATATGTATACACAATTTTGAGTGCCAAATTATTTTAGACAATTATAACATCCAGTTAACATCATTAATATTAGTACAGTAAATATTTGATAAAATAATTTACCTGACTCCAGATGGTCATATCTGGTTCATCCAGGATGGAAGACCCAGCTTGCTCCTCATCAGCCTCTGCTGGGGTGGAGGGAAGGGTGGAGGGAAGGGTTGAAAGTGATGGCCTGGCTTCATTCTGGTCATCCAGAAAACGGAGTTGATTATAGTACCACAGCCTGGGTACATAAACATCATCTGCTGATGCTCCTGATCTCCTTGATTCCTGGATCTTCTTATGCTCCCTCTTATACATGTTCCTCAAGACCCCAATTTTCTTGAGCAATGTCTCCATTGTTGCTTCCGGGATGGTCGCCTGGACAAAGGCCAGAAGTCTCTCCAGCGTTGACTTCCTCACATGCTTAGCATAATACTGAGGGTGTTTCACCTCCCACAAATTCCTCATCTCTCGATATTTGGAAATAAAAGATGTAAGGAACTCTGGATCCTTAAATAGGGGATTCATTATATCTGGAAAAGATGAAGTCACAAGACAAAAAACACTTTTATTATAGGTTTCGGCTAACCCCTCATCATCTTCTCCCTATGTAGGCCTCATCAATCTATCAAGCCATATAGGCCGCTTGCTACAAAGTCATGACCATAAAAACCAAAAAAAAAAAAAAATATCTAAAATTACCTTCGTTTTGTAACGTCCAGGTCCACTATCACCTACCACAGAACGTACGTACGACACGTGCGGAAGGGCCCTCTTTATACACTACGCATGTGTGAAACTCCGCCTGCGTCGCCCGCCCCTGACGTTCGAAATTAACTCATGTTCTCCGCCCCCTAATTCGACGCACAGAACGTACGTACGACACGTGCGGAAGGGCCCTCTTTATACACTACGCATGTGTGAAACTCCGCCTGCGTCGCCCGCCCCTGACGTTCGAAATTAACTCATATTCTCCGCCCCCTAATTCGACGCACAGAACGTACGTACGACACGTGCGCAAGGCCCCTCTTTATACACTACGCATGTGTGAAACTCCGCCTGCGTCGCCCGCCCCTGACGTTCGATTTTAACTCATGTTCTCCGCCCATTTTTTGTTACGGCGCGTAGTGGAGTTAAAGAATGGCGGAGACACCTGAAATGTTGACGACCTCAGGTAGTGGAGACAGCCCGGAGGCTGGAACGTCAGCGAAATCTATGAGGCCTAGATTTAAGGCCTCTAATATGAGTTTTAAAGAGATGGTGGAGATGGTGGCCATTCTTCACAAAGACGACTATGATGGCAATTATGGGCCGTACGCACGGCCAAATTTGCGCAAGGCCAAAATAATGGCGAAGGTTGTGGAGACTTTGCAGGCATCTTTTGGGGTCCAGCGCTCCAAAGATCAACTGCGAAAAAGATGGTCTGACCTGAAACTCAGGGAGCCGGATCAATACCGACGTATCCGGAAAGTTCTTAAAAAAAGTAAGTACTTGTCGTGTTTTTCTCTTGTGTTTATTACCTTGTATACTGCTCCATGTGCTTTTCCTTCCTATCCGATTTTTTGTTCATCGTTTTAAACGATCTTTTAATAAACCTCGTTACATATCTATAGATATATATCTATATATATCTATATATCTATCTATCTATATATCTATCTATCTATATATCTATATACACATATATACATATACATATACACATATATATATATATATATATATACACATATATATATATATACATATATATACATACATATACATACATATATATACATACATATATACATATATATATATATATACACACATATATATATATATATATATATATATATATATATATATATATACATATATATACATATATACATATATATACATATATATACATATATATACATATATATATATATATATATATATATATATACATATATATATATATATATATATATATACATATATATATATATATATATATATACATATATATATATATATACATATATATATATACATATATATACATATATACATATATATATATATATATATATATATATATATATATATATATATATATATATATATATATATATATATACATATATATACATATATATATATATATATATATACATATATATATACATATATATATATATATATATATATATATATATATATATATATATATATAACTATATATATATATATAACTATATATATATATATATAACTATAGAGAGAGAGAGATATATATATATATATATATTGAGAGATATATATAGATATAGATATAGATATAGAGATATAGAGAGAGAGAGAGAGAGAGAGAGAGAGAGAAATATATAGAGAGAGAGAAATATAGAGATAGGTAGATAGATAGATATAGAAATGTAAAACATTCTTTTTGAAGATTTGAAGTTATCTTAATTTTTTGGCTTTACATTTAGTTAGATATTTAGAGATTTTGTTCCAGATATAGAGAGAGATCAAAAGATTATTAACTATATTTTGAGATATTGATATCTATCTATCCGATATGTCTTTCTAATTTTAAATATTGAGGTAAAATAGGAACTCTACACAAACCACTTCATTACAAATGTTGGAAAATTACTATGTACTAAAATATCTGTGTGCTAATTAGATTAATAATTTTTTGTTTCACATAGGGGAAAAATCACTCAGCCAACAACCAGAAGACAGTCCACCCCAAGCAAAACATGATTGGGAAATAAGCCCAAGTCCCATTGAGGATGTGGAGGAAGGAGAGGTGGGCGACATGGGCACCCCACCAGGTGAGTGTCTGACACACCAGCTTACGGTAATCTATGCATGGCTGCCTTTTATTTTATGTAATTTTTCTACTCTATTTTAGGTGATCTGGTTGTGCTTGAGTCAAGCAACAGCGCCACCCCCGAGGATGTTCATGAAGTATGCGACATGGGCACCCCACCAGGTCAGTGTTTGAGACACCAGCTTTATGGTAAGGTAAACTATGTGTGCATATTTCTAAACATATTTTTTTTTTCATTCCACTTTAGGTCCAAGTGACTATTTCACCACAGACAGTGCCCAACGGCTAATTGCTCAAATAATGGCCTGGAATGGGGAGATCGATCAAATGCGGAATCGGCTGGATCGTATGCAGCAGGAAATGAAGGACATGATTGATGTTTTGGGTCGAATCTAAATGCCCTTTTTTAAACCCCAAAACATCAATCATGTCCTTCATTTCCTGTTTTGCTGACCCCATTCTGGGCCTTCTCTTTTTTTTTTTTGGCAGAACATAAATGGCTGTTTAACCTAATGTAAAAAAGGAGGGCTGTTTCTCGTAAATACCTCAAAAATCCACAAAAAAATAAAACTTGATTTTCAAAAAAACACCAAAAAAAAAAAAAAAAAAATTGATTTTAAAAAACCAAAAAAATTGAAAAACTTGATTTTAAAAAACCAAAAAAATTAAAAAACTTGATTTTAAAAAACCAAAAAAATTAAAAAACTTGATTTTAAAAAACCAAAAAAATTAAAAAACTTGATTTTAAAAAACCAAAAAAATTAAAAAACTGGATTTTAAAAAACAAAAAAAATTAAAAAACTTGATTTTAAAAAACCAAAAAAATTAAAAAACTTGATTTTAAAAAACCAAAAAAAATAATATACAAACTTTATTAAAAAAAAATAATAAAAACAAAAATAACTTGATAAAAAAAAAAACATAAACAAAAAAATTGCTTTAAAAAAAAAAAAAAACAAAACAAAACTTGATTTTCCCAAAACAAAAAAATAAGCCTGTTTGTGAAAATCAAAAAGCCAAAAATATTTTTTTGTGGATTAGGTATAAATATTTAGATATAATTATATTTTGCTACATTATTAAGATATCATTCTATTTTTGTCTATGAACATTTTATACTAAATGCAGAACTGAATGCATAACAACCATTAATAAAAACATCTCCTTATAGGAATTAAATAAATGTGTGGTTTGTTATTTCAAGGCTCAGTATCATTTTAGTTATAATTGTAAAAAAGTTGTTTACAGTGGCAATGGAGCTTATTTAGACATTTAAAATTACAATACAGTTGGCACTACAACTGCTCGACCATAACCTAGGAGACAGCCCAAAAGAAAGGCAAGCAATAAATATAATGCAAGATTTCATCAATAATTTTTTTATTGTCAAAAATTATATATCCTGGCCCATTGCAATGGCCCCCCTACCCATAAAATAATTAACATATTGCTGTCTAACTTGACGGGCACTTTGGGGGGCCAAGCCAGTACGGACAGTATCCAGGCCTGTAAGGTTGGCTTCTATTTGTCCGGCCTCAGGCCCAACTGTGCCTATATAATTTGGAGAATGCTTATTTAAAAAGTTGTGCAGAATGCAGCACGATAAAATGATAAAATTAAGTTTGTATTCCGCCAAATTAATGGCTGTTTGAAACAGGCGGAACCGGCTGGCCAGAATTCCAAACGCATTCTCAACCACTCTTCTAGCTCTGGCCAGCCGGTAATTAAAAACCCTCCTCTCCGGGGTGAGGGTTCTTTGGGGGAATGGCCTCATGAGGTGCTTGCTGAGAGCGAAGGCTTCATCGGCAATGAAGACAAAGGGGAGTCCTTCCACGTTATCCTCATCAGGTGGCAATCCCAGGCCACCACTCTGGAGACGCTGGCAGAACTCCGTCTGGGCAAATACTCCTCCATCCGACATCCGGCCATTCTTCCCCACGTCCACATATAAAAAATCATAGTGTGCCGACACCACCGCCATTAAAACAATACTGTGGAACCCCTTATAATTAAAATAATATGACCCCGAATGGGGTGGTGGCACAATGTGGACATGTTTCCCATCTATAGCCCCTCCACAATTGGGAAAGTCCCAACGGCTGGCAAAATGGGATGCCACAGTCTGCCATTCCTGTGGCGTTGAAGGAAACTGGGAAATCAAACAAGAAAACCAAAATCAATTAATTTTGAAGCTAACATTGCAAGAAAATTAGACAATTAAAAACATTATTCCCCAGCATCAGTATAACATTCAATAATTTAATTGTTCTGGAATAACTAATATGGAAAGGCACACTTATCAGATTGCTCACCCCCTCTGATGGAACATTGATTACATTTTAGGGGGTTGTGAAATCCCTAAAAAAAATTACTTTTAGGACACGCAGGAATTTAGGGACTAAAAAGGCTACAAGACTGCAGTTGTCGCACTCTGCAGGTGCAGTTGCTAACCAGCTTACAGTAAATGAGGTAATGTAAAAAGGCATTCATGTTGCAAGGAGTACACAATCACATGCAAGGGCAATTAATGAAAACACTTTGAGGCTTGCATATGATTTGATGATGGAAATCAGCAGAGCTTCTGCTCATTTACTAAAGCACTGGAACAAATGCACTTGTAGAGTGCACATGCATTTTGCAAAGTGCAACATATATTTGCTTTAGACAAATCAACACCACAGAACATTCCAGCAAATTTTAACGAGGGTGGGGGTGGGGGGGTTGTGAAATCTAGATAATTGCTCATTAGCAGCACACTATTTGGAGTGAGTTTAGGTGGGGGGGGGGGGGGTGGGGGGGTTGTGAAATCTAGATAATTGCTCATTAGCAGCACACTATTTGGAGTGAGTTTAGGTGGGGGGGGGGGGGGTGGGGGGGTTGTGAAATCTAGATAATTGCTCATTAGCAGCACACTATTTGGAGTGAGTTTAGGTGGGGGGGGGGTGGGGGGGTTGTGAAATCTAGATAATTGCTCATTAGCAGCACACTAAATACACTCAAACAAAATACATTCCAAATGAGTAGACTAGGTGGATATGTTCCCATCACTTCATGCTGGGAAGGTTATTGAAGGAAAATATACATGCATGACAAAAAATAACAGGAAAAAATTCCAGCATGTGTGAGGATAAAAAGGGGACATTCACACTATATTGCAATGATGGTAAGTAGTGTTTGAAGCAAGAAATACATCACATTATCAAAGATTACATAAAAGAACATGTGATGCTAATAAAAGAAAAATATCTTACCTTAATATAGTCCTTCTGCAGGACCTGTATGATGGCAGAACAGGTCTCTGGGATAATGATCCCCAGAGCCTGGGGGGAGATGCCTGTCGAGAACTTAAGGTCCTGCAGGCTTCTCCCTGTGGCCAAATACCGCAAGGTAGCGACCAGCCTCTGCTCCGGAGTGATGGCTTGCCTCATGCAGGTATCCTGCCTGCTGATATAGGGGGTCAGCAAAGCCAACAAACGGTCAAAAACGGGGTCCGTCATCCGGAGAAAGTTCCTGAAATCCTCAGGATTATTCTCACGGATCTCACGGAGCAAAGGCATGTGACAGAACTGGTCACGCTGAAGCAACCAATTCTTGGTCCATGAACTCCTCCTCGCCCTGTTCATGGACTGGTCTTGGGCTGAAGAATAAACTACAGCACCAAGCACATACAATGCACGAGCTCTACGACGAGTACGTACAGGTAACATGGCTTCAAAACGGTCGGCTGGTCAGAACGCACTAAACAGAACGCACTGAAGAACAGCAAGGCCTGTGAAGAACGACCTGAAAATCAGGAACGAGCGGCCAATAAAACAAAGATTTCTCAATGCCAACTGACCAAACGCACTGAAAAGCAGATACAAACCTCACAAGCACAGACTGAACAACAGTTAAAACGAACTGAAAAATACGAGTCTCACAAGCGCGAATCGTCTCTCACCAAACTTCTACTAACACGAGATAAACACGAGATTAGCAGAAGGAGCCCAAAGGGTGTCGTACGGGCTATTGAACTTCCGTTTTATAGTCTCGTCGGACTTGGTGTACGTCACCGCGTACTAGGCTGTCGTACTTTTGTGTGGTCGTGTGTGTGCAAGTCCGTTCGTAAGAAAGTCTGCCGCAAGTCCGCCGAAGGTACGTCGGAAGTATGTCGGACAGGCTGTCGGACTTTTGTAGACGAAAAGTCCGACCGTGTGTACGCGGCATAAGCAGTATGTGTGGAGAAAACCCAGGCTCCGCTCATCACCTGTCCAATACAGTCCCAACAGTGAAGCATGGTGGTGGCAGCATCATGCTGTGGGGGTGTTTTTCAGCTGCAGGGACAGGACGACTGGTTGCAATAGAGGGAAAGATGAATGCGACCAAGTACAGGGATATCCTGGACGAAAACCTTCTCCAGAGTGCTCAAGACCTCAGACTGGGCCGAAGGTTTACCTTCCAACAAGACAATGACCCTAAGTACACAGCTAAAATAACGAAGGAGTGGCTTCACAACAACTCCGTGACTGTTCTTGAATGGCCCAGCCAGAGCCCTGACCTAAAAATGGCTGTCCACCAACGTTTACCATCCAACCTGACAGAACTGGAGAGGATCTGCAAGGAGGAATGGCAGAGGATCCCCAAATCCAGGTGAGAAAAACTTGTTGCATCTTTCCCAAAAAGACTCATGGCTGTATTAGATCAAAAGGGTGCTTCTACTAAATACTGAGCAAAGGGTCTGAATACTTAGGACCATGTGATATTTCAGTTTTTATTTTTTAATAAATCTGCAAAAATGTCAACAATGCTGTGTTTTTCTGTCAATATGGGTTGCTGTGTGTACAATAATGAGGAAAAAAAAATGAACTTAAATGATTTTAGCAAATGGCTGCAATATAACAAAGAGTGAAAAATTTAAGGGGGTCTGAATACTTTCCATCCCCACTGTATGCCCATGAGGAGGGATAGGCCCAGGAAGGTCTTAAATTTGGAAACCGTAATTGGTTTCCAATCTCTGGCAAGGGTCAGCTGGGGATTAGCGGCGATGAATTGACCAGCATACAAATTGACCAGCATACAAATTGCTTTGGTCCACAATAGATCAATAGAGATCTTCGAAGAAAAACAGTGAATAAAAATCAAGAGACGTGAAATCAACTGTTTCCACCTGAATTCCGGGTTGGCCAGTGAATGGGGGAAGTACGGGTGCTGCAGAAGTGGTGGGCTCCCGATTAGGATTGGCGAATGCAGCAGGAAGGGCACTAGTGCAGGGGCGTAACTAGAAATAGCAGGGCCCCATGGCAAAATGTTGTATGGGGCCCCCCTGCAAACAGCCCCCCCCACAGCTGCCCTAGTGCCAATGCAGCGTGACCTGTATCCACATATAGCGTGACCTGTGCACAATGCAGCATGACCTGTGCCCAATGCAGCGTGACCTGTGCCCAATGCAGCGTGACCTGTGCCCCATACAGCATGACCTGTGCCCCATACAGCATGACCTGTGCCCAATGCAGCGTGACCTGTGCCCAATGCATCGTGAGCTGTGCCCCATACAGCGTGACCTGTGCCCAATGCAGCGTGACCTGTGCCCCATACAGCGTGACCTGTGCCCCATACAGTGTGACCTGTGCCCAATGCAGCGTGACCTGTGCCCAATGCAGCGTGACCTGTGCCCAATGCAGCGTGACCTATGCCCCATACAGCATGACCTGTGCCCCATACAGCATGACCTGTGCCCCATACAGCGTGACCTGTGCCCAATGCAGCGTGACCTGTGCCCCATACAGTGTGACCGGTGCCCAATGCAGCGTGACCTGTGCCCCATACAACGTGACCTGTGCCCAATGCAGCGTGACCTGTGCCCAATGCAGCGTGACCTGTGCCCAATGCAGCGTGACCTGTGCCCCATGCAGCGTGACCTGTGGCCAATGCAGCGTGACCTGTGCCCAATACAGCATTGCCTGTGCCCAATACAGCCTGGTCTGCCTGTGCCCCATACAGCCTCATCTGTGCAGAGGAAGAGGCAAGCCACTCGGATCAGCAGAGAGCGGGATTGCCCGCTGTAATAGCTTTCATTAGAATTTCCCATCTTCCCGGGGCTCATCGTCACATATCCCCACCTCTTGGCCTGATGCCTTTGATGACGTCACAGGTCCCACATTGGATTGGCGTTCTGTCTATCAAAGGCGCCGAGCCAAGAGGTGGAGCTATTTGACGTGAGCCCCGGGAACACTGGAAGTTCTAATGAAAGCTCTTACATCGGGCAATTCAGCTCTCTGCTGATCCGGGTGGCTTGCCTCTTCCTCTGCACAGGTGAGGCTGTATGCGGCACAGGCAGACCAGGCTGTATTGGGCACAGGTCACGCTGCATTGGGCACAGGTCACAGCTTGCCTCTTCCTCTCCTCTCTCTTCCCCTGGCTGGGAAACTGTGCTGGCGGTGCTCTCATCCTCACTGGGCCCCACTTGGCTGCGGGCCCCATAGCGCCCGCATGGGTCGCTATGGTGGTAGTTACGCCCCTGCACTAGTGTTTCTCCTTTTCTTGGTGGCAGCGGGACACTACTCGTGCTAGCCACCTCGCCAGCCTGAACTGCACTTATGGAACTCGCCACGTCACCACGTGTTACTGCAGTGCTGGATGTATGACCAGGATGTACAAAGCCGCTGGTGCTTGCCAGTTCACCAGGATGAGCGGCACTAGTACTGTCTCTCTGCTCCATACGAGAGCCCTGCGGTTCTTGCACCTCAACGACAGCAGAAGAACGGGGTCTGGTACGCCTGACCTTGGCAGGGACCACAACTCCGTCATCAGAGCTATCTGTCAGGGTGCCACTACTGTCTACAGGTTTGTATTCTGAGCCTGAATCTGACAGATGAGTGACTTACTCTTCACTATCTGTCATGCTCAGAATTGTGTAGGCCTCTTCACTATTGTACCTTCGATTTGACATTTTGATCTCCTGACTGTCAGCGACTGCTTCAAACGCTGCAAAAAAAAACCTGTTAGCATTCACAGAGATCAGGCCTGACTCTGCGAACGCTGCAGTTATGTGTTTTGTAAGTGACAGTGATCGATTGATACTGCACTTGGGTGGGCTGGGCTGGGGGCTAAATGCAGGTGCTAGCAGGTATCTGAGCTGATCCCGCTAACACTGCGTTTTTGGAAACCCTAAACTGCTGGGGAAGCTAGTATAGATCTGATCAGATCAGATATCGATCCGTTCAGACACTATACTACTAAAGGGAGGTGTATGGTGCATGGGTGGGTGTAAGCGCTACTGGCACTAATCTGACGCTGCCTGGGGCGATGCAGACTCTATCTGACACTAAAACCTAACTGATATCACCCACCGGATGATCAGGGGGTTAAACCTTTATTTAGGTAAAATACGGCGGGTTCCCTGACGCTATAAAAAATAAACTAGCTAACCAGCGTTACCTGTGACACTTATACAGTGATCACTGGTGACTGGGAGTGATCAAGGGGTTAAACCTTTATTAGAGGGGGGTCCCTAGACCTATCTGGGCCATATACTAATTACCCTAACGCTGATGTGTGCCTCCAAGATGGGATGAGCTCACTGTGTGTGCTGCTAGACAGGGAGCCGGCACATGATCGGAGTGAGCGCTGCAGATGACGACTTGTGCGGAGCCCTCCGTGTCTTTACCCCACCAGGGATATGAATGGACGATTAAAGTGCTGCTTAAGCTTCTCTCAGATGCCGGGTCACTTGTGTGAAGCAGCTGATCCCTGCTAAATCCAAGCTGGGAGAACTTTAAAAACACTCCAGTACACTAAGTTTCTTTAGCTCTGTACAGTGCTGGGCTGCCTGTGTGAAGTCTTCCTGCGGTCTTAGGGCCCCCCCCCCACAGTGTTGGAACGCCAGGGCCCGGTCACAAGTGCGACTGCTGCGACTCTGGTAGTTCCGCCACTGAACAAAAAGGAACGCCTAAGCATAAAATCCTATTTTATTTTAAAAACACATAAGTCCAGAAACATTTACATTTCCCAGTGCTATCTCCAAGCCACCAAATACAACGTTTTCTTACTGCCAATCCTGGCTGCACCGCTCAGCCTGGTGGGAGCTTGGGCAATGTGCTGGATGATGTCACGTAACTCAGCCCCTAAGTATGATCTGTCCTTGCAACCTCTTGAGGGAGCTTGAGGGAGTACTTCACTATTGTTAGCCTCTTTGATGTAACCATCTGTGATTCATATATGAGGATGGCAGCATGGAATGGATTATACAAAAGCGCTTTTAGACCTTCCAATTTTCGTTGGGATAGATTGAGACTGTAAGGCCGTGTACACAAGAACGGACTTTTCGGCAACAAAAGTCCGACGGCCATTCCGGCAGACTTTCGTCAGACTTTTGACGGACTTCCGACGGACTTTTGAACGAACGGACTTGCCTACACATGATCACACCAAAGTCCAACGGATTTGTACGTGATGACGTACGACCAGGCTAAAATAAGGAAGTTGATAGCCAGTAGCCAATAGCTGCCCTAGCGTGGGTTTTCATCCGTCGGACTAGCATACAGACGAGTGGATTTTTCGACCGGACTCGAGTCCGTCGGAAAAATTTGAAGCATGTTTCAAATCTAAAGTCAGTCAGAATTTCGACTGGAAAAGTCAGCTGAAAGTCCGATGAAGCCCACACACGATCGGATTGTCCGCCGGACTCAGTCCATCGGACCAGTCCGGTCGAAAAGTCCGCTCGTGTGTACGCTGCATAAGTTGCTTTCCTGTGGGATTAGTCACTGAAGGTTTCTGATTCTATTTTATCAGCACAACAGTGACAGTAGGTTTTTTATTTGCATCTTGGGTTTAATTATGGACTTATAGATGTTTTATGGACTATCCAGGCTTTATCCGTACACCATCAAGCAGCCACACACTTTTCGCAACCATGCCCCTACTCCCTCCTTCACAGGTATGGTCTTTCTTCACCCCCTTTTCTTTCACTCACTTTCCCTCTTTTGTTCTACCATCCCCTTTCCCTGGTCTCTTTCTGAACTATTTTGGTCGTTTCTCTCATATTCTATTCTCTCCTTTTCTAAACTTCTTTTTACTTTTTCATTTTTCTCTTTCGTTCACCCTTTTCACTCCAACCCATTCTCACTGCTTCATACTCTTTTCTCCATTTTTTTTCCACACTATTCTCAACTATTCACTTCGTGTTTCCGTTTTTCAGGTATTTTTCTTCACAGCTATGGTCTTTCTTCACCCCCTTTTCTTTCAATCAGTTTTCCTCTTTTGTTTCACCATCCCCCTTCCCTGGTCTTTTTCTGTACTATCTTGGTTATTTCTCTCATATTCCATTCTCTCTTTCTCTGAACTTTTTTTCTTTTATTTCTTCACTTTTTTCCTTCTCTTTCTTTTATTCGTTTTTTACTCCAACCCATTTTCACTGCTTCATATTCTCCCTTCATTTTTTTCACACTATTCTTACCTATTCACTTCGTGTTTTTGCTTTTCAGGTCCTTTTTTTTTCCCCCTTCCACCGAGGTCACCCCGTCACACTCTGACCCAATCTGGGGGTTTCTCGTTGCCGGGTCTGCTGCCTGGACACGCTCCCTCAGCTTCGGACCCTGGCATTGTGGGTGGGCTCTGCATTCAGGGCTGCGCCGCCTTTGCACGGACGCATTTGTAAGTTCATGGTCTTTGTGGAAGAATGTGGAATTTTATGTTTTACATTTGCCCACTCGTCCTTTAAACTACTCCTAAATATTGCTAATTTCCCCTATTTATAGGTGATTAATACTGTTATGCTCCTGATGAGTGGCTATAAAGTCCCGAAATGGCGTAGAGCTTACAACTACCGTTATTCATACACCATTATTAGCTATGTATGGACGTTCCATTGTTATTGCATTTTGTCTTTGCCACTTTTTTCTAGTGACACTGCGTGCCACATATTTACTGTTATGCATTTTTTATTCATATCCTCATATGTTTACATAGAAGTCCTTGTTGGAATGTATTTTATGATTGAATACAAATTATATTTATTGAGCTATGTGCCTACAAATGTAAACTTATGAAATTATGTATTACTTCATATTAAAAAATTGAAACTTTATTTTAGTTTGACTTCTGCTTCCGTGTGCCTCACTCAAAGTCCCACATCCTTTTTCTTTTTTAGTTTTCATTATTGAACCGGGATGGAGGAGGGGTATGAACGACCCCACTATCCTCATTTAAAGTCCCAATACTGCTGATTTCTCTCTTTTTATGGACTATGTTTTCTTCATTAATGATATTTTGCACATTTTTTAGTATAATATCCACATGTTTATATCTGCACAGGATTTAGTAGGCACCGTCTATGGCTGGCCTAACAGTAGCAAAATGTTGACACTAGCGATTACAGAATGAGTTTAAAATTTGTCTGATCCTTTCCAATTGCATAAATCTGCGTGCCACCAGGCTCCTGATCCCCCTGCTTTAAATTATGAACAGATGTATTAGAGGTGGAATGGCAATATCCAGCAAAGTGGTTACGTTTGTTACAGCGCCTGCAGCATTTGCCTTGTGCAGGGCACAGCTTCATGCATTCCTTATGGCGGTAACTTTCGCAGATAAAACAATGTGTATTTGGTGTGCTGTCAGTCAAGTTTTGTACTGGGTCCAGAGCTTCATTACCATGGGGCACAGCATATTACTGCCTTACTGCACAGCCATTTCCATCCAGGCCAGATGCTAGTGTAGGGAAGTGTTCTTTTGTACACTGTCTGAGGTTGTTTACATTCATGCCTAGTAACTACCATAGAGTTCTTGTTACAAACAGATTCTTCCTGTTAAGAGGTTGTTTCCTGCCCCTGCTTAAGGGTCAGGAAACCCCTCAAAGCTATATATATATATATATATATATATATATATATATATATATATATATATATATATATATGTCTTACAGGAAGTGGGAGAGCATGTGGCCAGCCACATGCTGTGTAAGTCAGAGGTGCTGGAGGCTGATTTTGTGTTGTATCCATCCAGGCTGGAAAGGGACAATAGGCAAGTGTTGCTGCACTGTGTAGCTCACTGTTTGTTATATTCCTATCACTCCTGTGTGAGAATCAGAGATAGTTGTCAGTGGCTTCTCTGATTCACTGAAACTTTCTATTTGCATATTGCAATATACTTGGGCTATTCTCAAGTGGGTGTATTAGTACTACTGCTGTCAGTTATTTTGGGTGAGTTACTAGTTATTGTCCTAGAAAGGTATCATCTCTACATAAGCTGGAGCCCTGTTCTAGGTGGAGGCACTGCCAAATATATATTTATAGCCCACTCTTCCTTTAGCGAAGGCTCTGGCTCATTTGGTTACTTGTAGGTTAGCGCCATAGCCTGTGTGGAGAGGGCAACTTCATATGACCCCCCCTCCTATAACTGGGCTACACTAGTAAGTAGATTGAAAATTGTTCAAACCAGAGATGTCAGGGCATTGCAGGCTCTTCAGAGTGCTGCAGAAACTTCTCTGGAGGCTGCACACAGGTTTCAAGTGCCCTTGTTGCCAATGTTGTGTCTCAGCAGTGCAGACAGACTGTTAACAGGTCACCATCTTGAATAGTCACACAAATTTCACTCGCTGCTCCAACTTCTCCTCCTATCTATTAAAGTGGTTGTAAAGGAACAAGGTTATTTACCTTCATGTATTCTATGCATGAAGGTAAAAAAAACCTTCTGTGTGCTGCAGCCCCCCTAATACTTACTTGAGCCCCCTCTCAATCCAGTGATGTCCACAAGAGCATAGCCTCTCTGGGGACTTGCACGCCATTGGCTCCCGCTGCTGTCAATCATAGCCAGTGAGCCAATCAGGAAATAGAGCCGCGGCTCCATGTGTGAATGGACACATAGAGCCGGGGGGGGGGGGGCGTTAGCGCGCCTGCTTTGTTGCCCCCAGGGCAAGAGGAGGATACAGACTGCAATGAGCAAAACCACTGCACAGAGCACAAAAGTATAACATGTTTGTTATTAAAAAAACAAAAAACAAGGCTTTAATATAGCTTTAAAGCTGCTAAAGCAGAAATGCCACAGCACTTTCTTAAAATGGCATTACACAGAACTGAAATACATAACCCACAGCCTTGGCAAATGCACTTTCTTTGGGCTCAAGGGTTGCCTTTTAAATATAAAATATAGAACTTTTCTTATATAGTTATACTTTTGCTATGTATTGTGACATGCCAGGATTGTCTTTATTCACACTCCTAGAGTTACTGAATTGGTCCACAGTTTGCCAATAAACTTTAACCTCAGAATCACAATTTTAGTCCAAAGGCTAATCCCCATCCAAGCAACTACCTTGAGTGCAGTTGTTTAGCTTACTGCTAACCAATACTCTCAGATCCTTCTCCACCTCTCCAGTTCCCCAGTTTAATGTATAGGGGCATGACTATTGATACAGTCTTGCTACATAACCTTACGTTTCTCAACATTAAATTTTATCTGTCATTTAACTACCCATGTTATAATTTTGTCAAGATCCCCATTTAAAATGTCACCTTCCTGATGAAATTTTATAACTCTACAAATTTTGTGTCATCAGCAAAAACTGGTAACATTATTTATATTTCATCTACCAGACCATTAATAAAAATATTAAAAAGAACTGGGCCCAGTACCAACTCTTCTAGTTTTATTCATGTACTTTCCTCTTTAGTCCTTATAAACTCAAATTCTGTTACTGCAAGAAATACTACCAAAATGTTTTTGCATAATTGAAATTCATCACATAATTAGATCTCAAGATGAAAATCCTAATATAATTACAGTATAACAACTCGTCATGTTAGGTAGTTTTAATCCATTTTTTAATATCTTGTTTACTGTTGTCGATAGCTTGGTAAATATTCTTTACCACAAATTTTTGTATATCATCTCTTGAAAAACTCAATTTAGAAGTAAAAGAAGACTGACTTATTGGTCTACCTTTTAACCACTTCTCAACCAGGCCTTCATAAAATGTTGTTCTCGGTTGTAAGTGGCAGCAATATGTCATAACCCCAGTACAGTTTTTTTTAGCCTTCACCCCCACTCCCGCCACTTTCCGGTGGTTCTTGGGCCTACCTGCATGACAGGCAGCCCGAGAACCGAACCGGTGGTTGTGGTGGCTGACCACAGAGATTAGCTGAGGAAAGATGGTCTCAGCTACACACTATGGTATAGGAGGACTGATGCAACGTCATGACATCACTTGCAGTTCTGGTCCGATGTAAACAATGCCATTTTTTTTTTTGAAAGGCATTAGATCAATGTTTTTTTTTTTTTTTAAATCTAATGCTTTCCATTGTAGAGGAGAGATGTGGGGTCTTTTAGACCCCACATCTCTCCATAAAGAGGACCTGTCATGCTGTATTGTTATCGCAAGGGATGTTCACATTTCTTGCAATAGCAATAAAATTGATCAAAAAAATGTTTAAAAGGGACAGTGTGAAAACCAAAAAAAAATTTTTTAAAAATAAATAAATAATAATAAAAAAAAAATATATTTTTTAAAGCGCCTCCATCTGCCCGTGCTCATGCCCACATATGTGAACGGTGTTCACACCACACCGGTGAGGTATTGCCACAAATGTTATAACGAGAACAGAAATTCTAGCACTAGATCTCCTCTATAACTCTAAACTGGTAGTCTGCGCTGCCTAGGGAGATTTATAAGTACCTTAGTTTGGTGCCATTCCACAAGCATGCGCAGTTTTAAAGCATGATGTGTTGGGTATCTATTTACTCAGCGTAACATCATCTTTTGTATTTTACAAAAAAATGTGGTTACATATTGTGTTTTTATTTATTTTTTATTCATTTAAGTGTATTTTTTTCCCCAAATAAATTGTGTTTAAAAAAAATCACTGCGCAAATATCGTGCGACATAAAAAATTGCAACAACCGCCATTTATTCTCCAGGGCCTCTGCAAAAAAATATATTGTTAGGGTGGTTCTAAGTAATTTTTTAGCAAAAAACACAGATTTTTACATATATGAGAGAAGTGTCAGAATTGGCCCGGTAGGCGAGTGGTTAAAGTGTATGTAAACCACAACAAGGAACTTTTGTTATATCTGATTGATAAGTGCAAAAAATAACTGTATTATCAGTTCCCTTCTATGAATTTTAGTTTGCATTTTTTTTTAGATTGTAAGCTCCACAAACAGGGCCTTCTTCCTTCTATGCTATAAAGATGAGGAGAGGAAAGTGTTGTATAGTTCTTGTTTAGTTCTCCCTCTCCTAAAATGACAGTAATGGTATTCCAAATGAGTGAGTACTGTAAACCTAGGTATCTACATAGCAAAATCACAAGTTGGAAAGAAAAAAAAAAAACTAAAAGGAAAAAAAAAAACAATTGCAACAACTACACAACTACATCTATTACAATATATTAAATGTATTGTTTTAGGGTTTAGATGAACTTTAAATTATGGAATACCACATGTATTATGCTCTTGTGGTACACAGTGGCTGTGATGGGCAGCCATCTGTGCCCATCAAATGCAGCCATCTTTGCCCATCATATGCAGCCACTGTGCCCATCATATGCAGCCACTGTGCCCATCATATGCAGCCACTGTGCCCAGCATATGCAGCCAACTGTGCCCATAATATAGAGCTGACTGTGCCCAGCAAATGCAGCCACTGTGCCTATAATATGCAGCCACTGTGCCCCCCCACCTGCTCGGCACTTACCCCATCTCGGTGGTGGGTTAGGCAGCGGGTGACGGTGGCGAGCTGTGGGACAGGTAGCACAGGACAAGCGATAGCTCCTGTGTCCTCCCTGCGTCTGTCAGGGCTGGGCTCAACCCTTCCTTCTCTGAGCTGGCCGCTCAGCTGTCGGCTAATTGCCAGCTCCTATCTCTCCATAGTTACTCAGCTGTTACTGATATCCTGCTCATCAGTCCTGCCTACTTAAGCCGTTCAGCCCAGTGGATCTCTGCCTTCGTCTTGGTCAACATCACAAGAGACAATCTCCTGCGTTCCTGTTTAAAGACTCGCTTTGCTGACATCCCTCCTGGCTCCAGATCCTGCTTGCTGTTCCACTATATTGATCCCTGACTTCTGGCTTGGCTGACTATACATTCCGGTTACTGAACTTTGGCTATGTTTTGACTACGTTTGTACTTTTTATTTTTATTATTAAACAAGTGTGATTTAACTGTACTTCTGTCTCGGCCTTATTTCTTGGTTTCGACAGTAGGCGAAGGCCATGAATTCAGAAGATGCAGTCAATCCACTTGTTGGTAATATTTTCTCCAGATTGGATGAACTGGATCACCGCATGGGTCAGTTTGCCATGACGTTACAAACACTCCTGAGTCGCACGACTCACCTGGAATCTGCCACTGTGGGCGCCCCGGTACAACTTTTGTTGCAGGCCGACCCTGCTGATGCTCCAGTCTCTGTGCAGGTACCCGCCTCAAGTATTACCTCTATAAGAGGTATGTCTGGTTCTGCTCTACTTCCCCAGCAATTTGGAGGCGATCCAGTCCAATGCAGAGGGTTTCTCAACAAGGTTGAGATATACTTTGAGATGCTGCCACAGGCATTTCCCACGGATAGAAGCAAAGTAGGTTTTGTGATATGTTTGCTTTCTGAGAGAGCCTTTGCCATGGCAAACCCTCTATGGGAGATGCAAAAACCTGTTGTCTTAAGCTATCCTGAGTTTGTAGCTTCTTTTAAAAGGGTATTTGTTGTTCCCGCACGCTCCGCTTCTGCTGCCAAGTGCCTCATGTCCATCAGAGTACGAGAACTGTTTCCGACTACGCCATTGAATTCCGTACTCTGGCAGCAGAGGTTGTGTGGAACAATGAGGCCCTCGTGGATGCTTTTTCTCATGGTCTCTCGGATACCATCAAGGACGAGATAGCAGCCCAAGATATACCCACTGAGCTGGAGAAGTTGATCACATTTGCCATCCTCATTGACTCCAGACTCAGAGAAAGACTCTCTTTTAAGGAGCGCTTGCAGAAGCCTGCTGTACATTTGTCTTTGCAATCCCCCACCCGTGCCTCCCTCATCTTCCATGCCTCCAGGTACCGAGTCGGTCAGTGAAGGTGAACCCATGCACTTGGGTTTCACGCATCTCTCTGCGGATGAGAGAACCTTTAGGAGGAAGGAGAGATTGTGCCTTTATTGTGGCCCGGCAGGTCACTTTTTGAAGTCTTGTCCTACCCGTCCAGTGAACGCCTGAAGCTCGAGGTCCTGTCACGGAAAGACTTTAGGTGGCGTTGTTTCATCCCCAGTTATCCAGCAGGATAAGCCCCTGGTTTCGGTTACCCTTTCTTTGGCTGAGTCGTCCGTCGAGATACAGGCTCTAATCGACTCTGGGACTGCAGGCCTGTTCATTGATGCTGACTTTGTATTGAAGCACTAGATTCCGCTGCAGCTGCGTGACACTCCACTTACCATTGAGGCAATTGACGGGAGACCTCTACAGCCTGCCCATGTCACTCATGAGACGGTTCCGTTGTCCATGGCTGTAGGGTCTCTTCACCATGAGATAATCCAATTCCAAGTTATTTCCTCACTTAAGTTTCCACTGGTTATGGGTTATCCTTGGTTACAGAGGCACAAGCCCTCTTTTGATTGGCTCCATGCTGAGATTATCTCCTGGTCACCACAATGCAGTGAGACATGCTTCCAGAGGGTAGCCAAGGTCCTGTGCACCTCTTCACTCTCCTCCCTACTGGAGGAGTACCGCGATTTTTGCAATGTTTTTGACAAAGGTCAAGCCGGTAGTTTGCCTCCACACCTGCCGTATGATTGTGCAATTGACCTTCAACCTGGTGCCATACCCCCTCGTGGCTGGGTTTACCCTTTGTTGGTCTTGGAGGATAAGGCCATGGAGGAGTATGTTGCAGACGCACTTTCTCGAGATTTCATCCGCAAATCCTTGTCTCCTGCTGGTGCTGGTTTCTTCTTTGTGCAGAAGAGGAGTGGTGAACTGAGACCTTGTATTGATTATAATCATTTCACAATTAAGAATGCCTATCCGGGGGGGCGTGGCCGGATGTCAGAGGAAGAAGATGTGCAGAGACTAAGCTCCACTCCTACGGTTATCCTGTCGGCTATTGCTTGGCTAAAAATATTCTTTTTCACAGTCACCCTGGGGTCTAGAAGACCACACGGCACTCCGTGGGCACCAATGATGTCTCCGGGTAAGCTGGGATCTTCCTCCATGAACACCGCCCGCTCCGCAGCGGTCATCTTGGCCACGAGGCTACCTGCTCCTACGATGTCGGTCGGCACCCAAACTGCCCATTAGCCGGAGATGTCCTCCCATGCAGAAATCCTGGCTGCCATAAAAGCGGGCAACGACTCCATGATGGTCAAAATAGACCACCTGGTGACGGATGTCAGGCACGACATGGACACATTTAGGTCCCGGTTTGCCGAGGTGGAAGGCCGCATATCCCAGCTAGAGGACTGTACCAGGACCGATTCCCAAGACCTGTGTGCACTTCAAATCCAGATTAAGGCCCTACAAGACAAAGCCATAGACACCGAAAACCGGCTGAGAAGAAACAACGTCTGTATCCTGGGCCTGCCGGAACGGACGGAAGGGTCTAGGCCTGTTGAATTTGCAGAATCCTTCCTCACCATACTGCTGGACCTGCCTGACATGCCGCCCACCTTTGTAGTGGAGAGAGCACAGAGTTCCTTCTACCCCTCCGATCCCCGGGAACCCGCTGCAACCTTTCCTGCTGAAATTACTTAACTACAGGGACTGGGACCAAGTGCTGGCAGCTGCCAGAGTTAAACAGGATCTCCGCTTCAACAATGCAAAGATCTTGCTTTTCCCAGATTACTCCCCAGAAGTACAATAGTGATGCCGCTCCTTCACAGAGGTGAGACGCCGCCTGAGAGGAAAAGGCCTCAAGTTTAGCCTCCTCTACCCCAGCAAACTCCAGGTGATCGACGGAGATCGGGTAAGATTCTTTGAAGATCCGGAGGCTGCACTATTCTGGCTGGATAGCCACTAAGTGACCTTCCTGCACCGCGAGTATGAGAGCTGAACTCCACAACTTCGCTTTATTCCCCTGGGGTTTTTCAATATTGGAACTTTGGAATTATCCCAGCCATAGACCTTGGGCTCTTTGACTCCCAGATGACCCTGTTTAGAGATCCGCAGATGACAAACATTAACCCCTTTCCCATTCATGTTAATGCATCCCAGCTGAACATTGCTGTGAGCACAGTATTGAAACAGGATTGCTCAGTTCTAGGCTGTGAAGTTACAACAACTAAGTCAAAGAGACTGTCTCAGTGAGCTGGAATTGACTTGACCCCCTCCTCCTCAAGACTACCGCCCCAATCCCCCCCCCGCCCAACTTTTCCCAGTCTCCCATTGTTGTGGATTGCCAGGAAAGATATACCGACATTCTGAACTCACTGCTCTCCACACCCCACTCCCGCAGGGAACCAGAACACAGCTGTGTGAGACAACTGCATGCTGCAGACTTTGTAGATACCCGAGTTGTAAGGCTCTTCTACTAGATACAGGTTTCTTGTTTTTGGGTGAAAATTATTCCCATTCTCTTCCTCTGTTTTGCAAAAGTGATGGGAACTAGTAGAATAAGCACATTGTGCTTGGGCTGTTATCAAGTTTTTTTGTTTGGTTTATTGTTATGTTTAAAGTTTTTATTATGTCTAAGTGCTAACAATTACTGGTGTGCTATAGCTGGGATTATGCTGCTCATAACCTAATCAGAATGAAGACTCCTTTACCATTCTCTCATGGAACGTTAGAGGCCTCAACTCCGAATTTAAAAGAGCACTCTTTTTTCAATACCTGAAATCCAACTCTCCCCAACTCTTCCTCCTTCAGGAGACACACCTTATGGGCAGCAAAATCCTAACACTAAAAAAGCCATGGATACAAAGGGCAGTCCACACTACATATTCCACATAGGCAAGAGGAGTCTTGGTCCTAGTACACAAGAACTTTCCATGTGTAATTGAGGGGATCTGTACAGACCCCCAGGATAGATTTGCTCTGGTGGTATTTACTCTATGGGAACAAAGATATATTGTTGTAAATATTTATGTTCCTCCGCCGTTCTCCCCTGCAATATGGTACGCTGTTCTGGAGAGGATCACCCCTTTTTGCCCTGGTAAAATACTAGTTATGGGAGACTTTAATGCCACAATGTTACCTGATCTAGACAGACCCACCCCCTCCAAAAACTATTGTACAGAATTGTCCACCTGGGCTCAGGCGGGGGGCTTAGTTGAAATCTGAAGGTGGAAACACCCTACCACCTGATCCTACTCCTGCTTTTCAGCTTCCCATAAAACAGCCTCACGTATAGCCCTGGCGTTCTACAACCTCTCGCTGCTGGCAGATGTCCTAGAGGCGTCTTATCTACCTAGTGGACTGTCAGATCATAACCCCTTGGCTGTGGTGTTCCGCTCTCCCGCCTGCCACAGCGCAGCATTGTGGAGGCTGGGCCCGCACTGGATCTCTCATCCAGACCTCGCAGACAAATTAGCACCACTGTTAACTGAATTCTGGAAGCGAAACATGGGGTCCTCCTCTCCAGAAACCTCATTGGACACTTTCAAAGCCTACACTAGGGGGCAATATATATCCTCTATTGCTGCTATTAAGAAGCAACAGGAGCTTGAAACCCAGTCTTTGCAGCAGTCGGTAAGAGATCACACTACTACATATAACTCAGACCCCACCCCAGGCCATTTCGATTTCTTGATGGCAGCCCAAAGGGAACTACACCTTCACCTGATGGAAGTCACTAAACTAGAGACATATAAAAACAGGCAATGATTATTTGAGCAGGGTGACAGGAACGTCCGTCTCTTAGCCATGATGGCTCAACATGACCAACCACTCACACTCATTCCCACGATAACTACTCCTAGTGGCGAGAAGGTATCTTCCCCCTCAGGTATTTTAAAATAATTCAACAACTTTTATGAAACCTTATATACCTCCGCTCTGCCCTCCGACTTTCAGCCTGAGGAGTTATGAGATCTACTAGATCCCTTGGCCCTCGGCTGGCTCTCGGACGCAGAGCGTGAGACATTGGTGCAGCCTTTCACTGCCCTAGAGGTTCTAAATGCAATCCAATCCTTTCCCTCCGGAAAGGCACCAGGTCCGGATGGGTTGCCAATAGATTTCTATAAGGCACATGGAGAGATGTTGGCGCCACTGGTGGCTTCCCTATATACGAGTTGCCGAGGGGAAGTTACCAGATACTATGTACCATGCTTACCTGACCTTAATCTATAAACACCAGAAGAATCCTATATTTTGTGCTTCCTACAGGCCCACTGCGCTCCTAAACAATGACTTCAAAATTTTAACAAAACTTCTTGCCATAAGGTTATACACCATTCTGCCTTCAGTAATAGACCCTGATCAAACAGGTTTCATGCCCCGTAGAGCCACAGACGTCAACCTCCGCAGATTATTTACAAATGTACATGCCCAGAATATAAATGAGGGTTCACGAGCCAAAACCTCATTAGATATAGAGAAGGCTTTTGACACTGTCGAGTGGCCCTTCTTGTGGGAAACATTATGTAGAATGGGGTTCCCCTTGGTATTCATTAAGTGGCTTCAGGTGATATATAAGTGCCCTACTTCCTCGGTGCGCCTAGGGGCTCGATTGTCTGATCCCTTCAGACTCTTCAGGGGAACCAGACAGGGCTGCCCTCTCTCCCTGGCATTATTTGCTCTTGCCATAGAACCAGTAGTGGAGGCGCTATGCACGTCCCTGCACATCAGGGGTCTGCGCATCAGTCTGCTGGAGGTGAGGGTAGACCTATACGCAGATGACATGCTACTTTTTCTCGGTGATGCAGGCCAATCACTGCAGGGTACTCTAACAGTTCTGAATACTTTTGCAACGGTCAATGGGGCTTGGAGTTAATTGGTCCAAATCTCTACTATTCCCAATTGACCAGGCTTCTAGGACAACAACTCCCCCTGATACCCCCCTACAGTGGGTAGACACTTTCAATTACCTAGGCGTCACTGTTTCTTCTCAAGCTACACAGTTCATCCCCCTCAACTTAGACCCAGCTATAATTGAAATAAAGACTAAACTTATGTCGTGGGGAAATCTGCCACTGTCCTTATGGGGCCGAGTCAACCTCCTCAAAATGAAAATCATTCTCAAACTTACCAACCTCTTTAGACATTCCCCGCAATGGATTCCTAAATCCTTCTTTAAAAAAACTTAACCAGATGTTCTCATCTTTTTCCGCCCAGATACAAGCTGAGCACCTTGATGAGACCGAGAACACAGGGAGGTATGGCATTTCCAGATTGTTACAAGTAATATCTAGCTACACAATTGGTGACTGTGGCCTGGTGGTTAGACCCAGATAAAATAAATTCAGCCACAGTCTTGGAGGCGGCGGTGATGGGATCATTGGAGGCACTTAAATTACTGGTCTACAGGGGACCTTGTGCCCCCTATCCCCTAACCCCCTCCATGCATACCACCCTGCGGGCATGGTGAGCAGGCCTAGTAGTGGAGAAACATAAACCAAATTAAATCTCACCGAACACTCTGATTTGGTTGAATCCCAACATCCCTCACCTCTACAAAATGCTAGACCCGTACGCATGGACCAAATATGGTGTTAAACTTGTATCACAGATAGTGTTAGTTCCCTTATCTCAACTCTCATTGACACACAATGTACCAAATCACTATCTATTTCGCTACTTACAATTGTCTCATGCCTTCGCTGCACAATTCCCACAATCCTCCTGCATGGTGATCCAGTCGGGGTTGGAGAAGACACTCAGATCCAGATGTGCTACCTCACATCTATACGAACACCTGGTATATGTGTCTCTCCCACCCATGGATAAACTTTGGTCCTGTTGGCAACGAGATATCCCTACACTGGACAAGGATGACTGGGACAATGTCTGGGATTTCCCCTTTAGCTCCCTGGTCTCACTGCAAGATAGACTTGTGCAGTTTAAAATAGTACATAGAGCATACTACACACCATATAGACTTCACAAGATGAAGCCTGAACAATCCGCAGAATGCTGGCGGTGCAGCACCTCGCCAGGTGACTTCTCACATATATTCTGGGTTTTCTCTAAGATTCGGCAGTATTGGGCTGAGGTGCTAGATTTGATTAATCTAGTTGCCTCGGTCACACTGCCATTGACTTGGTCACACTGCCAATGGCAATGGAAGTGTGTCTCTTGGGACTGGTAGAAACAATAATACCGACTGTTGCGAAAAGGACATTGATTGGGTTGCTACTCTTCTATGCCCGGAAAAATATTGCTATGCACTGGAAAAAACCCTCGGCACCATCTCTGGCTCAATGGAAACGCCTAGTAAATGAAAGTCTTCCATTATATAAAGATACATATGTAAATAGAGGATGTCCCATGAAATATGATAAAATATGGCGTAAATGGCTAGCTGAACCAACCAAGGCTTAGTGAACAAGGGAAGTGACTGCTTATAAGATTAAATGCCATTTGTACCCTAATATCATATAATGTTCAACCACATGCTGGTCTTACAGTTGTTTTGTTAAGCGCTTACAAGCACTCACCTACCAAGATTTGTTGCAGTTATGTGTGGTGGTTATCTCGATGATATCCTCATATTTTCAAAGTCCCTGGAGAGCCACCACACAGATGTCTGTCGTGTGCTTCACAAACTAAGAGAGAACACTCTCCATCGTAAACTGGAGAAGTGCGAGTTCCATCGTGAACAGGTAAATTCCTGGGTTATGTCATTTCCACTACTGGTTTTTTGACCCAGAGAAACTTTCTGCAGTCCTACAGTGGCCACAACCCGTGGGTTTACGTCCTCTGCAGCGTTTCGTGGGCTTTGCCAACTATTATCGGAAGTTTATTCATAACTTCTCGTCTCTGGTTAAGCCCCTGACTGATATGGCCAGAAAGGACGGTAACCCACAGAGTTGGTCTCCAGAGTCCATTAAGGCCTTTGAGAGTCTCAAGGCTGCCTTTGTTTCTGCTCCTGTGTTGGCACATCCTGATCCTACGTTACCTTTTATCCTTGAGGTTGATCCTTCTGAGACTTGTGTTGGCGCCTTTCTGTCTCAATGTACTACCTCTGAGAGCACTTTGCATCCTTGTGGCTACTTTTCCAAGAAATTGTCACCTGCAGAGTGCAACTATGAGATTGGTGACAGAGAGCTGTTGGCGATCATTTTAGCCCTGAAAGAATGGAGACATCTCCTCGAAGGTACCACTGTGCCGGTTCTCATTCTTACTGACCATAAGAATCTCACATTCTTGTCTGAGGCTAAACGCCTCTCTCCCAGAAGGGCGCGATGGGCTCTATTCTTGTCAAGTTTCAGTTACATTGTCTCATTCGTACCCGGTACTAAGAATGTAAGTGCTGACACTTTGTCATGACAATTTTCCACCACTTCCAAGATGGAGTCGGTTCTGGTTCCTGTGATTCCTCCTGATCGTATTCTTTTTTTTTTTTTTTTACATTCAAAGTTTATTGAGGAAAAAAATATGTAGTTGCAATACAAAATGCAGGTAACATGTATAGATAACATAAACATAGTGAAGGGTTTCAGCTGTTAGCTGTTGTTGCTTGCAGAGTTATCCTGTTGTTAAGTAATCTCATATGACAGAACAATACCTGACTGCAAGAGTGGCCCAGGTCTACTGTATGCTCATCGGGTAGACCTGCTGTCTAGGTAAACTTGGCGCAAAATTCAAGTAATCAGACAATTTAACTATTTGCTGAGTTATTCCTTCAGATATACTTGAGATTTTCTATACATATAGGGCTAAAAGTGCAAATAATAGCAAAGAGGTGAGAGAAAAGGGGGGAGAAAATAGGGAAATCAGAGGGGGGAGGTTTGGATTGATGAACATCCTGATTTCAGCTCTTGGTACCCATCAGAGTAGCGGAAAGAAAACCAGGACGACCAAGTTTTGTGGAGTCTGTCCACTTTGTGCTAATGTGTCTTCCATTTCACAAAATTCAGCCACTCGTGTCAGCCAGTCTGAGATAGAAGGCACTCAAGTGGATCTCCAGAGGGCAGGTATCAGCGCCTTGGCTGCATTTAGCAGGTACTTGGTTAGAGAGTTTTTATATCTCTTGAGCGTGAAGTTCGAGATGTGGAGTAAACAACAGGCAGCATTGAGTTCCATCATGGTCTCAGTGATTTGTTTTATCTGTTCTCTGACCTTGTTCCAAAAGGAGCCCAATAGCAATGCCACCAGATGTGTACAAGGGTGCCTTCATCACTGCTGCACCTCCAACAAGTGCCTGGGGTCTGTGTATTCCAGATGTGTATTTTCGCCAGAGTGGTATACCAGTCAGTTAATAGTTTGTAGAACGTTTCTTATGTTTAGGTGCTAATTGAGCACTTATGTGCAAGTATGCATGCCTTTCTCCATTGATTTTTGGTTATAGTTGTCTCTAGGGCTGTCCACTTTTTGTGTGTTTGTGTTCTGTAAACAGGTATAGGCCAAGGAGTTACATAAAAAACCCAAAGGTGGGGGGCGTGGCCTGGAGCCGTTCTAAGATGGACGCTTGAACTCTCAGCTCCTGTTCAATGAGGTAAAGTTAGCTGACTACAGCAAACATCCAGCGAACAAAAGATGAGAAGCACACGTAGGAGTACTTCTGCAACTCTCCCAGAGACCTGGACACTCAGCTAAGCCACAATATCCTGGAGATATTCTGGTCACAGCGTCAGGGAGACACGCTGCCATCACAGGCCTCTTCCCTCACATCCCCCTCAGACAGCCGAAATGAGCATAGAGACCGGGGACGCAGCCCCCCTCCTTCACCCAGAATGCAGGCTGACTCAGCAGTAAGTCTAGCCGACCTTCGCACAGTGGCAGCAGACATTAAAAATACATTGTCTGCTCCTATTTCTGATCTACGATCAGACATTCAGGCGATGGACCTGAGAATGGAGGAGGTTGAAGAAATTCAAGCCCGCCATGACTCCTCACTGTGTCAAGTGCAAGTGACAGAATCTCATGCCGCCCACCTCAGAGACATAAACAGGCATATGGAGGATCTGGACAATCGCGGAAGACGCCACAACTTAAGGGTAATAGGCCTCCCTAAATCAATTGACTCTGCCCAGCTCTCCCGCATGGTCACTGCCCTTTTCAATGAGCTTCTAGAAAGACCCCCAGACACTCCTATAGCTATGGAACACATCCATAGAGCGCTATGCCCGAGAGGAAGGGATACTGACCCACCCAGGGACATCACTTGTTGCCTGACTTTCTCCTGAAGGAAGAAATCCTCTGCAAAGCTAGAGGCCGCATATACACTTTTCCTTTCAGGGCTCTGACATTAAATTATTCCAAGACTTATCCAGCATAACTTTGCAGAGGAGGAGAGAAGTGAGACCCCTGCTGGATGTACTAAGGCCCAGAATCATAGTATACCGCTGGAAGTTTCCCTTTTGTCTATCGGCTTCCCACAATGGTCACACTGCAAATATCAAAGTGCCAGAAGACCTGGAACATTTCTGTACCTCGCTCAACCTCCCACTGGTGGACCTGCCTGACTGGTACAGTGACTTCCATCTTCCTCTACTTTGCAGAGCCACCTCTAAAACCTGAAGATTGTATGTAAGAGGAAGAAGACAGATATAGATTGCACACTGACTTTTTCACATGAAGTTACCAATGTAAACGACCCTAACTACAGTTTAATTGCCCAATGGTGGCCCTGCTGTTGGCTAAAGAAGAAATGTACATGCACTGTACTGTTCAGCTACATATACGCTCCCTTTCATCCAATAGTCAGAAGGCCAAACAAGCCTTTCACCTACCCCACCACTACGCCACCTGGAGATACGCACCCCTTTAAAACATCTTTGAAACAGACATAGAAAAAGAACACAGACAGTTTAAAGTGACTGCTTTTCTCCGACTACACCCCAGGAAGCAGATCTACTGGAAACGTCTCAGATGACGATCAAACTTATAAAGTACTCAGCCACCTTAAATTTTTTTTCCTTTTTGTTTTTTCTCCTTCTTTTTCTACTGCCTGAGCTGGTGGTGGAAATTTCTTTTCTTTATTTTTTTTCTTTTTGTACTTCTTTTTCTTTTTTTTATTTATTTATTGATTTATCTTTTCTCTTTCTTTTTTTTTTCTTTCTTTTTTCCACAGACTTTAAAGTTTACCACTAAAGTTTAAGAAGGTGAACCCTCACATAAGGTAATTGGTAAGGACTAGTTTCCCTCCCTCAGATGAGAAAGAGTAAACCAATTTAACTACTCCTCAGTTCTGTACTGCCACTATTTCTACTAACTATTAATTATCAGAAAGACAGGCGATAGGTCAGAAAGGTAATGTCATGCCTGCAAATGTTTAAAATGTACATGCTACTGAGACACAGATGAGGGCGGCACTCTCCATGTTGACCCATATCATTGCAGAACCGTCTGTAGGAATGATGAGTTGGATCTCACGCACACTTAACCAAACTCTATGGCGTGACCATAGGAACTGAAACATCTGCTAGAACCCTTTCCTAATAACATTTAACTATAACTCAGTGCCGCCATCATCTGACTGTCTCTTTTTCCCACACCCTGAACATAAATGAGCTCACACAAATATTTCCCTGATTACCGCCGACACTAAAGTTATTCTTGAGCTTATATTGACCTACTAACACATCTCCTGTGCCTGCTAGACACAAAAAACGGTAATCAATTCTGTATCCTGGCCTAGGCCTACAAGGCCCAGGCCTAGGGCAGCACTTTGCAGGGGGGCAGCACGGAAAGAGTCCCCGCTGGCTTGCGCTACACTGTTAAGCCCCATACACACGATCAGAAATTCTGCCAGCAAAAGTCGGATGTGAGCTTTTGGTCAGAAATTCCGACCGTGTGTATTGTGAATTCCAGCCAGCAAAAAAGATTGAGAGCAGGTTCTCTATTTTTTGGTCGGAAAAAGTTTCGATTGGAAATTCTGATCGTCTGTACAAATTCCGACGCGCAAAATTCCTACGCATGCTCGGAAACAATTTGACGCATGCTTGGAAGCATTAAACTTCATTTTCTTGGCTCGTCGTAGTGTTGTACGTTCTTGACGGTCGAAAGTTCAGAGAACTTTTGTGTGACCGTGTGTATGCAAGCCAAGCTTGAGCGGAAATCCGTTCGTGTGTACGGGGCATTAGTGTAGCACCAGTCTTATGGGGTAGACTGGGCTGAGAGGCAAATTAGTCTAGTCCCCCCATAAAGCAGCCGCTCTGCTTCTGGTATGTGGGTAGCTGGCATTCCGCAACTGTAGGGCGGCGCCGCTTCTAATTTTTGTCTCATCATTTTGCACCATAAACCTTACTCACTCTGCTATATATATTTTCTGCTGCACCATTGGCATGGTTATATCTTCTTAGCCCTCTCATAAATTTGTGCTTAAAGTAGAACTATAGGCAACACTTTTTCTTTCATTTTGGATAGAGTAAGGGAGGGTTATAGCCCCTGACAGTTTATTTTTTTACCATCCCTGTCCCATTGCAGAGATTTCCCTTCACTTCCTGCCCCATAGCCAAACAGGAAGTGAGAGGAAATTTATGCAAATTAAGGAAATCCATTGCCCCCCCCAGGCCAAACAGCAAGGAGTGTGGCCTTGACAGGAAGGGTTGGGTCATATTTAAATTAGGGGGTACACAAATTTAGTCAGGCCTAGGGCAGCACAAAACCTAAATACACTACTGACGGTAATATCATATCATATTCACCCGTTCCAACTACTAGATCTCCAAGTAGATTTATTATACCCACTGTAGACATGTTACTCCAGACTTGGCCCTAGGGTCATGGATTCACAACCCCCCATCCCCCCCCCACCCCTCTCCAGGGTTACTAACACAGATTAGCCACGGCAGGATTGCCATTGTTGTTACCACATTTGGTTTTTCAGCTAAATAAGTTCTGTAAACTCAATGAATTCATAATACTGTTATGCTTCTACTTTGTTATATACATTTATAATTTTTTGGGTACTATGTTGAACACATTGATTCATCACATTAACCCCGATGATGTCACATCACATGACACATACATGGCCTCAAACCACCATGTCTGAAGCATCAAACCAAACATATCATCCAAAATTCATTCCCCTCATTCCCCTACACACACTCATAGCTTAGCTCAAATCCGCTTATATGCTGGATCATTTGCCCTCTAATAGCAAACGATAACCGCACTAAACACCAAGACCTCACTGGAACAAGAGTACCACTCCATCTAGGAACCTCACCTAACCATACCCACGCACAGCGGACTCTGAGAGTACCGACTGACCTTTACTGGATTCACTATAAGTGATTAGAGAAAAAGTTCCTAATCACTGCCAGTCAACCTAAGACCACAACTCTCATCACCTAACCCCCACTCCCACCCTTTACAGCTTACACACAAGCTCCCCCCCTCCCCCCACCTTCCTTACCCGTTACCTCCCCTCACACCCCTCCCCCATACTACCACTCATCCCCCCTTTTGGTATCTCTCTTGCTTCCCTCCTCTAGGAGACCTACCCCTAGTGCAGTTACACCTCAAGACATCATGGCAGAAACCAGAACCACAACAAAAAATGTCTCCCTTAAAGTAGTTTCACTTAATGTCAAAGGCCTCAATATACCCGAAAAACGATCCCAGGTACTAACATGCATGAGAAGCATGAAGGCGGATGTTGTGCTCTTACAAGAGATTCACTTCTCCTCAGCAGCAATCCCTAAATTCTCTAACCGAGACTTTCCGACAAGCTACCATGCATCAACACCAAACTCCAAAACTAAAGTCTAGAGTCACAATCCTCATTTCTAAGAACACCTCTCTCAAAATAACAGATTCATTAATTGGCGAGCAAGGGAGATATGTCTTCCTAAAAGAGGATTTCCAAAATAAACCAATTACGCTAGCAAACATCTACTGCCCCAATGTTTCACAAGTCCCATTCATTTGTAAAACACTGCAATCCCTCGCCTCTTTCCAAACTGGCATACTCATATTGGGAGGAGATCTCAAAGCCCCACTTGATCCTATCCTAGACACATCTACAGGGACATCCAGTCTACCATATAGGGCACTACGCCAAATAAAACTGAGTATTCAGTCTCTTCTTCTTCATGACACATGGTGCACCGCATGGAAAAAGGACTTTACCTTTTTTTCAGCACCACATAAAAAATACTCTGGACTGGATTATTTGTTTCTCACTCAGAGGGATCTTCCTCTCTTGTCTAAGGCGGCGATAGAACCCATGACCATCTCGGACCATCACCCGATTACGCTAACCCTGACTTTCCCTGATAAGATCACGTACACCAATATCTGGAGACTCGACCCCATGATACTGACGGATAAATCCAGAATCTCAACAATTACCAATTGTTTAGATAACTGCTTTCAAGAAAATGACACAACGGAGACCTCCAGTCTAACCCAATGGGAATGGGAAGCACATAAATGTCTGATAAGAGGCAGACTCATCTCAATGGCGGCGACAATAAAAAAAGAAAGGGACCAATGCCTCTCAGGCCTATACCATAAACTTAAGACATTGGAGGCCCTCCACAAACAGACTTTAGCCCAGAAATCTTTCCAAGAGCTCACAGACACACGCAAATTATTACAGGAAGAACTAAGTCGCACAGTTAGGAAAAAATGTATGCTATCTCACAAGCTATTTTATGAATCGGGAAACAAAACGGACACTTGCTCGCCCAAGCACTACACTCGAAGAGAGCCATAACGACGATACATAAGATACACTCCCCAACAGGTCAAATACACACAAGCAATACGGCTATAGCCCAGGAATTTGAGAGATTCTACACAAAACTTTACAATATAGATAAGTCTAACACACCAACTTCCTCCAAAGTGTTTTAGAACTGCACTGCCCCAAGGGGATCTCTCCAGAATCCTCCAGCATACTAGAAAACCTGATTACCCAACAGGAACTTAAAGAAGCCGTTAAAAGCCTGAAGTCAGGAAAAAGCCCAGGCCCTGAGGTCTATCTGCTGTTTACTTCAAAACATTCTTTGACACGCTTAGTGCACCCTTCTTAAAAGCTCTTAACTCCCTATCAGAATCCAACCCACTCATGCCAGAAATGCTACAAGCACACATTACAGTTATACCCAAAGATAATAAAGATCCATCACAACTGCCAAACTACAGGCCGATTTTACTACTTAATGTAGACATTATGATTTTTTCCAAAATTCTAGCCAATAGACTTCTTCCACTACACCCATCAATCATCTCCCGAGATCAAGTCAGCTTTGTCCCTGGCAGAGAAGGCAGGGACAATACTATAAAAGCGATCAACTTAGACCATCTCATGACTACCTCAAAACAGGATGCGGTGAAGGCATTTGACAGGGTGTCTTGGGATTATATGGCTGCTGTCCTACGAAAAATGGGCATAGGCCCACACATGCTCAGTCTCATATTTTCATTGTATGCCCAACCTTCAACCAGGATTAGAGTAAATAACACCCTGTCGAATGCCTTCCCTATCCACAACGGAACGAGGCAAGGATGTCTGATTTCCCCATCCTCTTTGTCCTCATGCTCGAACCTCTTCTATGCTCCATACGTCATAACCCAGACATATGGGGAGTATCCACTGGCCAAAGAGAATACAAATTAGCCGCTTACGCTAACGACATTTTCCTATCCCTCACACATCCACATATCACAATCCCAGTACTACTCGAAGAATTTTGAAAATTTGGTCTGTTATCCAACCTCAAAATTAACTATACTTAACTCACTTTATGCAGATGGTGTTTTACTTTATATAACATCACCAAGAATAAGTATTCCCTCTGTTTTAAAAGAAATCAATCGATTTGGATACCTAAGCAATTTCAAGATAAATCTAACAAAATCTGACTTATTAAATATCTCATTACCTAGAGACGAGGTTTCTTCATTGGTAGCGTTATTTCCCTTTCAATGGCAAGAAGTAGCAGTGGAATATTTAGGAGTTAAAATTCCAACAGATCTTACATTGATTTACGAGCTAAATTTTCTCCCACTTCTATTACGAACACAAACGGAATTGTTATCATGGTCGAAGCTTGCTTTATCATGGTTTGGCCGTATTAATTCTATTAAGATGGATACCCTCCCCAAGTATTTATATTTATTTCAAACCTTACCCATAAAATTATTCCCTCTGTCTACTATCCCAGCTCCACTCACTTCTTTAATAGACAATCCTTCTCTATCTATTGGTGTGCATTCAAATGCTATTCTAACCTGGGACAAATTCTATTGGCCCCAGATTAGACATATGATTTTGGAAGATACCTTTAGGCCATTTGTAAATTTTCAAGCTCTACACGATCAGAAAAAAAAGGTATTTGGTTTGTTTATCTGCAACTACGGAGTTTTTACTCCTCTTTAACACCGAAACATTCTATCCATCGACCGCTTACAGATTTTGAGCAGCTTTGTATATCTTTGGAACCACCAACACATACTATATCTAAGATATATACGTTATTATCTATTCTTAACTCACCTGGTTTACCATCATATATGGCCAAATGGGAGATGGAGCTAAATAGATTAATACAAGAGGAAGATTGGGAGCAAATTTTTATCAATACCCATAAACTTTCAATAGCTTGTGATACTCAAGAGCGCAATTTTAAACTGCTATCTAGATGGTATCGTACTCCAGTTAATTTGAATTGAATTTCTCCATCACATTCAGACATATACAAATTATGGGATCAAGTAATTAGCTTATACAATTGTGCTACTGCTGAATCAATCAACAACTCGGTTGAAGTAGCTCTCTTATCTCTTTTACCTCGATCATTATCTAAAACAAAAAATGTCTTCTTTGTTTTTTTCTCTCAGCTATTAGGCAATTGATACCCAGATATTGGAAAACCTCTATTGCTCCCTCAATTCTGGAGTGGATTGAGACTCTTAATTAGAGGTTGACCGATATGGGTTTTTCTCTGGCTGATGCCAATATTTAGAAATGCCGATTTTTTTGGGCCGATATATTAGGCCGATTTTTTTTTTTCTTCTTCTTTTTTTTTTTCCCTTCATCTCATAAAATCTAACAGTTAGACCCCTTTCACACTGGGGCGTTTTTCAGGCCCTTTTTAGTCTAAAAATAGCGCCTGTAAAGTGCCTGTAAAACGGCTCCCCTGCAGTCTCAGTGTGAAAGCCCGAGTGCTTTCACACTGAGGCGATGCGCTGGCAGGATGTTAAAAAAAGTCCTGCAAGCAGCATCTTTGGAGTGGTGTATACCACCACTCCTGCCCATTGAAATGAATGCGCACCACTACCGAAGCGCCTGCAAAGCGTTTCGGCAGCGACGCTTCAGGGGCGCATTTAACCCCTTCCTCGGCTGCTAGCTGGGTTATAAGCGCCCCGTTAGCAGCCGAATAGCGCCGCTAAAATGACGGTAAAGCGTTGCTAAAACTAGCAGCGCTTTACCGTCAACGCATGCCTGCTCCAGTGTGAAAGCAACCTTAAGTGATACAGAAAATTTTTTACATTTAAACATTTATTAAACAAAACAAACCTCCAATCAGTTCACTTGTATGTAGAATTTAGATTAAAAAAAAATAAAAAAAACCTATATCTTAAATATTAAATACACAAAAACAGGTAATCAAAACTTTTGGACGAAAAAAAATGGGCTAACTTTACTGCTTAGTTTTTTTTTAAATTTCTTAGTGTATTTTTTTAAAAAAAATTGCGTTTGAAAGGCCGCTGCGCAAATACCGTGTGACATAAAATATTGCAACAACCGGTATTTTATTCCCTAGGGTCTCTGCTAAAAAAAATATATATAATGTTTGGGGGTTCTAAGTGAAAATACAGGATTTTTACTTGGAAGCAACAAATGTCAGAAAAGATTTAGTCTTTAAATGATTAAACTGAGAGCTTCTACACACAGAGTTCAGTTCATTCATAAGTGTAAACATTGTATCTCTTCAGGTTCTTTTTATCAGATTTGGAAGGCTGCCCAGAGAGGAGAGAAGTCGCTTCACAGAAGATTTCAGGCAACTTGTATTGACTTCTATTACAGAAGTCATTTGCAAGTCGTGCTGAAGTTATATCAGCCTTTTTTATCAGCACAATCGGCCGATGCCGATTAAGTAAAAAACGCCAAATATCGGCCGGCATAGGCGTGCGCAAGGTGTGTTCCAGGTGTGCCTGGGCACACCCTAATCCTGGAGTTGGCAACCATCAATTGTGAGCAGGTGACAGGTAAGCCACGATCCTTACTTGCTGACCCCAGAACCTGGACAGGATAGGCGGCTGGAGTGGAAATTAATGGACCGATCTGTATTTTCTTCTGCAGCAGCTGAAAGTAGGCTTCTCCTCCTCTTCCTCTTGCTGATATTCAGCTGCCACTTTTTTCTCCACTGGAGAAAAATACAGGGGATTGGTACCAATGTATGCCACCCCTCTTGTCCCAGCTCCTTTTCTTTCTGCTGCCCAGGTCCCCTTGTGTGCTCACCTGCTCCCCCCCATTGTTTTAGGATGACAAGTGGGGAGGAGGCTGGTTAATATGTCACAAATGCATATGTGTTGGAGCTTTGAGGTGCACACCCTAATACAATAGGCTGCGCACATCTATGTCGGCCGGCCGATATATCGGTCAACCTCTACTCTTAATGGTATTATGCATATGGAGATATTGGTAGCTGAAAATAATGATACTATACAGAAGTTTAATGGGGTGTGGCAGACCTGGATAACATTTAAAGATTCATCAAAGTTTTTGGAATTTTTTTAACTCTTAAGACTATTTTTTTTTGGAACATAAATACTCTATCTTTGTTTCAAACCTGTAAAAAGTTGAAAAAAGAACCTGTAATTGTATTAATGTGAGACACCATTATATATGTTTTTCCCTGGGGTTTTTATATTTTTTATTTTTCCTGTCCTGAATATTGTATGTTTTTTTTACTATAAGATAGTAAATATACAATTAATGAACATCTCAGCTATCAACATGTATTC
Source organism: Aquarana catesbeiana (assembly GCF_042186555.1). Taxonomy (NCBI): domain Eukaryota; kingdom Metazoa; phylum Chordata; class Amphibia; order Anura; family Ranidae; genus Aquarana; species Aquarana catesbeiana. Next base: position 278,137,382 of record NC_133330.1, read on the forward strand.
AGGATGACTGTATTGGTTTGTGTATAGTTTGTTGTTGTTTGTGAAAATCTATTAGAATGAAAATTAACTATACTAAATCTTTTGCTCTTAATGTATCCCTACCTTCATCCCTAGTTGATCAATGCAAAGCAAATTTCCCCTTTCAGTGGCAACCAGATGCACTCACCTATCTAGGAATACAACTACCCACAAAACTATCAAACCTGTATGCAAAAAATTACTTGCCGATACTAAAGAAACTTACAGAAGACCTCAAAAATTGGAACCGGCCGATGTTCTCATGGTTCGGGTGGGAGAGCTGCAGTTCTAAAAATGAACGCTCTACCACGAATCCTCTATATCTTGCAGACTGTTCCAATCCATGTACCACCGACCTTCTTCAAATCCTACAGACACATCAGCTCTACCTTCCTCTGGGGGGGCCGCAAGCCTAGGATTAAATATCCTAGCCTTACCCAAACACCTAGGAGGCATAGGTTTACCAGATCTTATCAACTACTACAAAGCTGTACATATGACCAGAATCCTGGATTGGAACCTCCACAAATCCACAAAAGATTGGGTTGGACTGGAAGACTCCTTTGCAAATCTCTCACTAGCATCGTTGCCTTGGATTTTGGAAAGCCACTTTCCTACTGAACTACAGCCCCACTCTCTAATCAGACCAACAATCCAATGCTTTCACATGACTTGCAAACGCTCCTCCATCTCGACAATCCAAGGCCCAATGACTCCAGACTGAACCCAGACTTTCCCCCAGGTATGCACGCTTACTTCCAAGCACAAAATTAGCCTGACGGAAAGATCTTGGCTCACGAATTTTACAACCAAGAGAAACTCTCCTCGGCATCTCAACTTTCCTCTAAATTTGACAAACCTCAGATACCACAATGGACATATCTCATGATCACACATTTCTTAAGAAACCTAGACAGGAAATTTTCCTGTTCCAGACAATTGACTCCTTTTGAACACCTTTGCTCCCAGAAAACACCTCAGACGCACTTGATATCATCTACACACTCCCTTCTCTTCACAGACTGTAAACCTAATAACTCGACAATGTGCACCGCTTGGGAAAGAGATCTGTCTATAGCTCTCTCGCCGGAAGAGTGGGAAAAAATGTATCTCAACATTGACTACCCAGGAGAATGGATTCAAAATCCAAGCTCGTTGGTGCCGCACACCCGCCTTACTAAATAAAATCAATCCAGCAATTCCAGAGGAATTCTGGAGGTGTACAGACCAACCAGGAACCCTACTTCACATGTGGTGGGAATGCCCCTATATCCAAACATTCTGGACAGAAGTACACAGGATAATCACGCAAGTCACCACCTACTATCTGGAAAAAAAACCCTCTCAATTTCTTCTACACCACTCACATCTTTCACACCGAACATATTACAAATCACTTGCGATGCACATGATCAACGCAGCAAAACAGTGCATTCCTACTCACTGGAAATCCAAAACACCCCCCTCCATCAAAGAATGGTTCAACAAAATCAACAGAATCGCTGAAATGGAAGAATTAATTCATATAGCAAGAGACTCTCCACACAAATTCAGTATTAAATGGGCATGTTGGACAAATTATCGAACAACAACTGAATACTCCCACCTTTTTTCCCCAAATCAGTAAAGACTTGAACTCAAATATCCTGACACTTACCAGTAAAATACATACATAGCTTCAACATCTTTTAACACAAACTCCGAAACTATTGAGTGAATTGGCTTACCAGTTGCTCATAACGTTAATCAGCTGACATGGGTCTCGTGGGAGCCCCTTCCTGAGGAGGGAAGCAGGAGAGATACACAGATACTTCCACATCACAACATACTACCCTAATTTCAATATCCTCAATACCATCCCCCCTCCTCCACTTTTCTCTCTCCTCTCAATATACTCCTCATTTATATAAGCCCATACCATTAACCTCCCCCTCCATTTTGGTATAGACCCACCCCATACTCACTCCCCACAGCCTGCCCCACTTCTACCCTACCCACTCCCCCCTGGTAAATATATAACCTATATTTACTGACTTGAACAGGATGACACCAACAACACAAACCACATATATCCAGTCCTAAGTCCTTACCAAATTGCAAACATAGCTTGAATATCACATGAACACACTCTAAATAGAGAGGATAACCGCAAAACCCCAAGGGGCTATGCATAAACATATACCTCGATCCATAACACTTATACCCCCAAACACGGATTTTTTCATGAGAAAGTATGAGTATAACACAGGACCCTCTACAGACCTACAGTCTCAGTAAGAAGTATGAAACAATGTTGCGCTACTAGTGATAAAACTTAAAAGTAGGTAAAAAAATAGTAAAGCAGCTAGCATAAACAGTATAGTAAACTGCACAAACAAGTGAAAAGATAAAAAATGCAGCACTAGTGTGTAACAAAGTGCCAAAGTGAAGTATCACCTCACGTGCAAATATAAAGCTGGTAGTAACTTGTAGGTCAGATATCAACGTGAACAATATACACCCACAAGGACAAACAAATCAGGAAAGTTTGTCACAGGTAGGTGAAAATGTCCATGTGAGACAGCAAAAAAAAACAAAAACCTGCAACTAAAATTGTCTGTGATAAACCAAAAAAAATAGGAGATTCTTCAGTAAAATGAAATAAAGTCCCATGTGTAGATGATGCCTGTAGATGATAGTAAATCAACCACTATATGAGACAGGAATAACCTCTTCATAAGATATTTGCCGCATCAAGATGGAAATATTGAAGGAATGGGTACGCTTACCATGAGAGGTGGGCACACTCACCATATGGCGGTGGGTCAATCAGGTGTTTGGATTCAACAATCCGGCAGATATTTGATGGAAGGAGCTAGTGTGGAGATACGCCTCAATACTTCCGTCAAAATCAGTGGTAAGCAGATGGTGTAGCTAGGACAGCCCGGCTAACGAACTTGGACTCCCATCCGATGGTCACACTTGATAGGATGTACGAACTCCAAATGGTGTCACATCAAACCATAAAAAGGAAAGAAGAGAAGGGCCTCCACATAGTGCGTAAATCCAAAAATAAAAATTTATTAAAACAGTAAAAGCTTAACAGTACAATCCACCTAGTCGGGTGGGTACAGGGAGTGATCACATAAAAAGTAAAGGATAAAAAACAGTAACGCATGGTGCCAGAAAGCACAAAGGCTCAGCAACCCAACATGTTTTGGACAAAAGTCCTTCAACTGGGGCATAAAACCTAGTGTTAGGCACCACGCTATATAAAGACCTTAAAATTAACAAAGCAGCCGATCAGCTGGGAGTGCTGACATTGGGTAGGTAATATGACCAATCAGCGATCCTCTGCACACACACACCTTACTTCCCGGATGGTCATGTGACTATGTGAACCAATTACAGCCCTAGAACACCCACCCTCCATGGTCACATGTGCGACGTCACCGTAGCAAGGTCATCGTGCTCTAGTGTTTGTGTTCCAAGCCTCTTTCTCATTACAGGCATCAGCCTGTGAGCTGGCAGGGCTGGAGATGAGATAACCACACCCACATGCCCAAAATAGGCAGAAATGTCATCACACTAAGAAGAACCAGCACTCGTGGCCCGATAGCCACTCATATAACAAGAGAGGCAATTTACAAGGTGGGCTCTACGGCGGTGCACAGGACAACAGAGGAAAAGCATGCCTAGAGACACAGACCAAACCTAGATACAGGACGGCGGTGTGAGGATCTGACTGCCAAATTGACATCACATGTGAACCTATAAAAGTGCATGATGGTTAGTAAACGTTACTCCTATACATATCTTTGTGGAATAAAAATTAAAAAATGTATGATCCATAGAAAAACCTCTTCAATCAATATAATGCATCATAATCAAACAATGGTTGATAATACAAAGAAACAGATGATTAGAAAAAGGTAAGTATCAGTGGGATGAGTGGTGTTATAATACACAGTTATTAACAATAAGGGAACAAGAAAAACCCTGAAAGTAAATACCAGCCAGAGTCTCTTTATGAGACCCAGAACTAATATTTCCATGTTTGAAACATCCTGATACCTTGAAAATAATAAATTGTGTATCAGGCAGGTTTCAAGGCTCTTCTCGTTCCCCCATTAACAATAAGGGAACAAAATCCCCCCGAAAGTAAACACCAGCCAGAGTCTCTTTATAAAACCCAGAACTAATATTTCCATGTTTGAAACATCCTGATACCTTCAAAATAATAAATTGTGTATCAGGCAGAAAATGAACAAATAACTGCATACACTCAGCAGACCATAAAACTGGGCTGTAAAACACTGCATATCAAGATTTATTAATGTTGCTTATGACATGGACATGTGATGAGGTACACTACGTACCGGGTGGCACATGTGATAAAATGTTTCATGTGATAGACAGAAGAGGTGACAGTGGATTGAAAAGACTGTGATTTTTTCTGTCCACAAATGTTGTGTACACATACATTACATTTTTTGCAGGGATAGAATCCCTTGGATTCAGGAAAAAATGTAGGTTTTTTTGGGGCATCTACTACATTATGGGAAATCTGACTTCTTAAGGATGGTGCCCCCTTATAAATTATACCTGCTTTGGTAGGGAGTACTGGACCAAGTATTGGGTCACTCTTTAAAATATTCCAGTGAAGGTTAAGAATGGTTTTAACCTGTTTGTGTTGGACTGAGAACTGAGCGACCAAGGACCATTTAAATTTATTGTCAGGGACTCGTTTAGGTCGTTCTGCGACAAGCGTACCTCGGTCTAGTGAAAAAATTCTCGCTCTCTTCATCAATACTTGAAGACTGGTAACCTTTATCCACAAATCATTGTTTGAGGAACTGGGCTTGTCTTAAAAAGTCCGTAGAGTCTGTACAATTTCTTCGGATACGTAACAACTGGCTCCCGGGTATGGAATCAAGCCAGGGGCCATAATGGCAACTGTCAGTGGGGATGTATCAGTTTCTGTCCGTCGTTTTAAAAGAAGTAGTAGTAACAAGGCGATGATCGACTATGGAGATCTCCAAATCCAAAAAATGGATGGAAACAGAGCTGACCTCATAGGTGAGGGCGATCCCTCTTTCGTTATCATTCAGGGTAGCCATGAAGTCATGTAAAGACTCTTCATCTCCTCTCCATAGGAGGAGGATGTCGTCTATGTACCTGGCCCATAAGGTGAGCTTGGGTCACTGCAGTGGATCGACGACATCCTCCTCCCAAAGAGCCATAAAAAGATTGGCGAGGCTGGGGGCAAATTTAGCCCCCATTGCCACGCCCTTCTTCTGTAGAAAAAATTGGTTATTGTACCAAAAATAATTGGTCGGTGTGGCAAAGCGGAGAAGTTCCATAATGTACCCTTGTTGGACAGATGGAAGTTGTTCGGTAGTGGACAGGTAATATTCCACAGCCTCTAATCCCAATCTATGTGGGATACACGTGTACAAAGCCATAACGTTGGCTGTTACAAGAAGAAGGTCATCATGAATATCAATAGATTCTAAACGGTGAATCGTATCGTCTGTATCCCTTAGATATGATGGAACCATGTGTACTAGCGGCTGCAGAAAAAAGTCGATATAACGGCCAATTCAGGATATTATTGAATCTATCCCACTAATGATAGGTCTTCCTGGGGGCTGGGTAGTGCTCTTATGTATCTTGGGGAGATAATACATAACTGGAATACGTGGGCCTACTGGTACTAGATAATCTCTTTCTTTCTTATCTAGAATCCCCTGGTGAAAACCCTTATCGATAAGGTCAACAAGATGTTACTTAAATTCCTTAGTGGGGTCGCCGGGTAAGAAAATGTAGGTTTTATCATCACTAAGAATTCGACACATTTCTGTGTGATAATCTTTTTTGTCAAGAATTACCAAACCACCGCCCTTGTCCGCAGGGCGGATTACAAGATCCTTTTGTTCACATAGGGATTTCAGACCAATTGTGAGGTTCGGATGGTCATAAATCCGTTCCTTGGGTAATGATTCCAGATCTTTTAGCACCAAATCGCAAAAAACTTTTATAGATGGAGCTGTAACACTCGGGGGGTTAAAATGAGAAGGGTTTGATAAACTGGAATGTACAACCTCATCCCTCTGTCCAGTAATGCTTCTAGGCTCAGAGGGGTTGGCCAAAAAATGCCTGTGTATGTTCAGTTTTCTTTTATATTTCTGGATATCAATAAAAGTCTCAAATTTGTTCAACTTCTTGGGGGGGGCAAACTTGAGACCCTTATCCAATACATAAAGCTCTGCATCAGTAAATGTCACCTGACTTAAATTAAAAATACCACTGGCGTCTATTGTCTTTTTCTTTTTCCTACTTCGGAAAATGTCAAGCACTTTTCTGCAGCAGAAAATTACATTTTCCAAATCGACTTTGGGGCCCCATATCTTGGGGCCACTTGGTGCCAGGAACCCCAAATTTGGTGTGCAAACCCAGTGGAAAGATGGGGTTCCTAGCACCAAGTGGCCCCGAGATACGGGGCCCCAAAGTTGGTTCAGAAAATGTCATTCTCTGCTGCAGAAAAGTGCTTGACATTTTCCGAACTGATTTTGGGGCCCCGTATCTTGGGGCCACTTGGTTCTAGGAACCACAGCTTTGGATATGTTGTAGTGCTATTTTCCCTGGGTTTGCATACCAAGTTTGGGGTTCCTAGTACCAAGTGGCCTCGAGATACGGGGCCTAAAATTCGGTCAACTGTGCCCATCTGCAGCAATGTCATTTCAGGACCCTTTGGGTTCAGAGACCCCAAATTTTGGATGCAGCTAGGGAGCATCTAGGACCCCTAATTACTGAGTTTGAAGTTCGTGGGACCTATGGCTGCAAATGGGCACAGTGAGGCTGCAAATGGGCATTGTTGACCCTCTTTTCCACTTACAGTAGCTGCGCATTTCTCACCCTAGGCTTATACTCGAGTCAATAAGTTTTCCCATTTTTTTCTGGTAAAATTAGGTGCCTCTGCTTATATTCGGGTCGACTTATACTTGAGTATATACGGTATTTTTATTTTTTATTTATTATTCATCTTGTTTTATCACTTTCGAACAGCACCAATTTCCCTGAAATAGATCTTCTTCATAATAGGTAATAAACCATAAACCATAAAAAAGTGAGATATATCAAATGCAAAGGTCAATCAATGAAAAAAAAATTCACTCAAATCATTGACACCACAATTAATTAAAAGCAACTTAGAAAAGCACACATAAAGTCCCATTCCAATAGAAACAGTGCAATAATAGGAAAACAAAAAAGTCCATAGAAAATGTGAAAATAATAATCCAAAGGAAGATGTGTGAAGCCAGATCCTATATCCAAGATGATAGTACACCCGAGTGAGTATAAAGGCTCCTTACCGACTACAGATGACCACCATAGGTGGTCTCACCAGGCATAGGGAATATTAAGGTCTCCCAGGAACCTATAACAGCATTTGTAATAGCAGCTAGGTCTGTGGCACTCAAAAAACAAAAGCAAAAATTGCTCCCATAGTGTAATCGTTCATATAAAATGGTTTATTGAGTAAATTAGATTGCACTTACAAAAGATTCCATCCAAATGAAACGTATAGCAAATGTGGATCAGCTGTTAGAAATCGGCCGTCTCCACAGGCTTCCCGTTGTACGCTTGCTTCCCATCAGTCTCAACAGAGAAAATGTAATGACGTCAGCGTCACAGGCCCCACCCAGGCCTGGCAAATTTAATCCTGGGTCTTTTATGCGACCAGAGAAATTGTAGAAGAATCGAGTGTAGTTTTTTGAAAAACTTTTGTGGGATAGGCGTCGGTAATAAGCGTAGTAGATAAAGCAACCTGGGGAGGATGACCATTTTTAGAATGGCCGCCCTCCCAAACCAGGAAAAATAGTCGGTGTTCCATAATTTTAGATCTTTTTCTATCACCTGGAGTAGAGGCAGGAAGTTTGCGTCATAGGTTATGAATGAATGAATGAAATGAATGAATGAATAAGTTGTATAGCGCTACATATGCAAACTTAATCGCCTCAAGGCACTTTTTGCTGCCAGTGTCCATCTGGGTCTTCAGAAGAGATGGGTCTTGAGCTTCTTCCTGAAGGCCAGATGATTTTCTTCCGAGTGAGATCTTTGGGGTCAGCCAAATACCCAGGTATTTTAGAGCAGTCTCTTCCCGTGTTCTGGCCTGATTTGTAGGGGACAGGTTGATATTCATATCTTCTGACTTGGTTATATTTATCTTGAGGTTGGAGATAAAGCCATAGTGAGTGAAGGCTTTTAAGAGACTGGGTAGGGTAGTGTGCTGTTCTGTGATAAAGAAAAGAAGGTCATCCGCATATGCCGCAGTTTTGTATGTTTTGTCAAGGAGGGGAATGCCCTTCACCGAGCTATCACCCTTGATCGTCCTAATGAAGGGTTCTAAGGTCAGTATGAAGAGTAAAGGCGACAATGGACATCCTTGTCTTGTGCTGTTTAAAATGTCAATTCTTTCTGAAAGTGTACTGTTGATCTTTACTATAACTGAGGGTTTCTGATAGAGCGCCCCAATCCAGGCCATCATGTGGGGATTCAGTCCTATGTGTTTGCATGTTGAGAACATGAAGTCCCAAGCGACTCTATCAATAGCCTTCTCCGCGTCCGTAGACAGGAGAAGGCCTTCGATGTTATGAGTCTGGGTGGCGTGTGCAAGGAGGAGAGTCTTGGTAATATTGTCCCTAGCCTCTCTGCCTGGCATAAAGCCGACTTGTTCCGGCCCAATGACACTGTCTAGGTGTGGTCTAAGCCTGTTTGCCAGGATTTTGTCCATCAGCTTCAGGTCTATGTTTAAAAGTGAAATAGGCCTGTAGCTGGCACAGTCTGTATTGTCTTTATTAGGTTTTGGTATAACCATGATGTGTGCGGCAAGGAAGTCAGGCGGGATTGGGCAAGGAGTAGCCATTGAATTAAAGGCTTTTCTAAGTGGTTTGGTCAGTGTGTCAGTGAAGGTTTTGTAATAAATGGATGAGTAGCCATCTGGGCCTGGGCGTTTCCCCGGTTTTAAAGTGTTAATCACTTGTTGTATCTCAACAGCCTAAATCTGGTCTTCTAGGGTGGTTATGTCGGCCTCCGCTAATTTCGGGAGTCCGCTTTGGTCTAGGTACTCTTGTATCAAACAAGATATTTGGGGGGCACACCCTAAAAGATGCATTAAAGAAGGTGCAGCCATAAGACCGTACAGTAGAAGAAAATATTACAGCGCACACATGCAAAAAAGACATTTACCTCCAGCAAGGCTAGTTTAAAACACCTAAACATTTTCAAAAAAACATTATCAAAAAATATGGGGATTTGGTCACACCATATTGCTATATGGTGCTAAGCCCACTTACTGCGACAAAGTACCCCATGATTAGTGGGTCCTACACTATCCATAGATTGGGAGATCCTGCTTCTCTGAACCATGAGAGCAATACACTCTTCTAAATGGGAGAATCTTGAGGTTTCCAACCAGAGAAGCAGGATCTCCCAATCTATGGATAGTGAAGGATGGGGTACTTTGTCGCAGTAAGTGGGCATAGCACCATATAGCAATATGGTGTGACCAAATCCCCATATTTTTTGATAATGTTTTTTTGAAAATGTTTAGGTGTTTTAAACTAGCCTTGCTGGAGGTAAATGTCTTTTTTGCATGCGTGCGCTGTAATTTTTTCTTCTACTGTACGGTTTTATGGCTGCACCATCTTTAATGCATCTTTTAGGGTGTGCCCCCCATATATCTTGTTTGTCTATTGTATGGATTCTGACCAAATCCTTTTGGGTAAGGAGCACCCCACTCCCTCATTAAGTACCTCTCATTATTGTCCACTCGTGTCATCCCCATATTTTTTGATAATTTTTTTTGAAAATGTTTAGGTGTTTTAAACTAGCCTTGCTGGAGGTAAATGTCTTTTTTGCATGTGTAATATTTGCTGTAATATTTTCTTCTAGGTACTCTTGTATCGCCTTAGTTCTATCACCTATCATATCAGAGGTCGGCATTGTGAGGGTAGGTTATATAGTTTGGAACAGTAGTTATTGAAGTGTGTCGCAATTGCCTCTGTTTCAATGTTGCGTTTCCCATCTGTGCGTTTGATTCCTTAGATGTTCCTAGAGGTGTTGGGTTCACGTAAAGCTCTAGTGAGCAATCTGTCTGATTTGTCCCTTGCCTCGTAATAGATCTTCTAGAGAAGTTTAGTTTTAGCGTTTAGTGCCTGTTGTATGGCTTTCCTTGCCTCCAGTAGTGCTATAGCTGATTGTTCGGTCAGGGTTTGTGCTGCAACTCTAGTTGGCAGATTGTAGAGATTAGTCGTCTGGTCTTGGCTTCTTTTTATCTTTTACGCTGAGCTCCCAATTTCATCAGCTCCCCCCTCATAGTGTACTTGTGGTCTTCCCACACCATCATGGGATCTGCCTCTGGCGTGTCAAGAGTGATGCGTTCAGTTTCCACGTGAGGGTGTTGGGATTAGGCGCTATTGAAATTATCGTCAGAGATATGGGTACATGGTCTGAGAGTGTCTGTATGCCTATCTCGGCATTGGTTACCCTGGACAGGTCTCTCTGCGATATAAAAAAAATTGTCTATACGTGAGTAACGGTTGTGGGGTATGGAGTGGAAGGTGTAGTCCCTACCCTCTGGGTGTAGGAATCGCCAAGTGTCAAACAGTTGTACTGAGTGAAGGAGGGTTTTAATCCTTTCCAGAATTTTGTATGTGATGCAAGTCTTCCCTGAAGAGGTATCTGCTAGGGGGTTAAGAAGTATAATAAAATCCCCTCCCAGGATAAGGCATCCCTTTGCGAACCCCTGGAGAACCTGTATCAATTTTTGGCAAAAGGTTACATGTGTCGTATTGGGGAAGTATGCATTGGCTAGTGTGATAGGTGTGCCTCCGTAAGTACCCCTGATAAAGATATATCTGCCCTCTGGATCTGCTATGCGGTCTGTCATTATAAAGGGGGCCTCTTTGCTCACCAAGATCGTCACGCCTTTCGATTTGGCGGAGTCGTTAGTGGCATGGTTAGTCTTAAAGTGGGTTTCCTGTAAAAAAGCGAAGTGTGGCCTACCTTTTTTGACCTCCCTCAAAAGCGTAACCCTTTTCTCTGGCACATTCAGCCCTCTTACATTGTGTGATATAATTGTGGGGGAGCACCCCAGTGAGGAATATGCCATCTGGGACACTCTCGAGTGTGCAGTGGCGTCACTAGGGTTGGTGTCACCTGGTGCGTATAACATGGTGTCACCCCCCCCCAATAATTTTTTCCCCCTAATAACACTGCATATATTGGCAACAGTAGTGCCGTTAATAACTATCAATCAACTAGCAAATTTGAATAACAAAATCATATGAAAATAATAGAATTCAAAGCTTAAACTGTTCAAGAACTGTATTTATTTTAACGTTAAACTTTACTGAAATAAATAAATAACACAAAACTAAACAGGAACAAATATGAAAGCATTTAGTTAACATCTAAATCAAAATTTTGCTTTTCTAGCCTTGACAGCTGCAAAATTGTGAACAACATCATCAAAATCAATACATTTCGCTAGTTCAATTTCAACTGATAATATTGCAAGATCAGAAAGCCTTGCCTGTCCCATCGTTGAACGCAAATAGTTATTTATCAACTTCAACTTTGAAAAGCTCCTCTCACATGAAGCCACAGACACACAGATTGTCAGAAATATTTTTAGACAAAGGATTGGAAGAGATTCAATCAAATCCCATTCTGCTATGAAGGTCAAAACTTGTAAAGCTGACCAGTCTTTGACTTCTTCTAGGTTGATCTTGGATGCTTTGAGATGTCTCCTCAGTATGGGTATTTCTATTAACATCTCACGCTCAGATATTTCGTCATAAAAAGTGGTCAGTTTTGGAATGGACACCTTTAATTTTTCTTCAGTTTCATATATGAGACTCTTTGCTTGAACAGCCTCAAACATGGCTGCAACTTCCATGATGGCTCTTAATCTGTTCTGGAGTTCATAATAGAAGCGATCAATGCACTCAAGAATTGCCCTCTTGTTTTCGTCTTGTAGACTTATGCCTCCAGCATCACATGCCTGTTCCCCTGCCATCCTCTTCTTAAACCTGGCTCTTCTCTCTACGGCAATTTTATATTCTTTAGCTTTTGTGCCTGTGTAATTGCGTGTTCCACTAGGTGACTGCGTTCTTTATACAGAAAAAGTCTTAGTGACTCTAGCTTTTTCACCACCTTGTCCAGACTTAAGCCTTTGGTCTGTAGGTACTGTTGTGTAACATCAACTTCTTGAAGTTCATCACCCCAGAAGTACAGGTAGCACAAAAACGTAAAATCACAGACAGCAGGCAGTAGACATTTTGCTGCTACTCTTGTGTCCAAATTTTCACAAGGATCACAAAGCGCTTCGATCGCAGACACAAACATATCAAATTTTTCTTTGACTGGCTTAACTGCAGCATGATGAGCATTCCAGCGTGTTGTTGATAATCTTTTCACTGACACTCCAGTATGGTGAATTAACACATCCCATCGATAGGGGGAAGCAGCAAAACAAGAAAACATTGACTGAAGAGTTTCAAAAAATGTCACATATGAAGCATTTTCAGCAAAAGAGTGCTGACCGCACAAGTTAAGTGAATGGTCCACACAGCCATTAAAAATAGCTTTCTTGTTTTTTTCCCTAATAACGGATTGTACACCTCCATGAATTCCAGCCACAACATTATGTCCAGTCCATCACTCTCTAATTTTTTAAGGATATCCAAACTAAGATCAGCAGCTTTTTTCCCCTTTAAAGGGAAAAATCCTAGAAACACTTCTTTTTACTTCAACTTTCCTATTCTTGATGTTCACATATCTGATCACTTTGGACTTCTGGTCAGTATGTGATGTGACAGGTGTGCTGTCAAACATGATTCCAAAGTACTTTGCAGACTTTATGTCCATGACAATCTGACAATCTTCTCCTTCATGTGATTTGCCAGGACTATGGATGAGCTTCGTGTTCGAGTCGAACCCATGTTCGACTCGAACATTGTCTGTTCGCCCGTTCGCCGAATTGCGAACGATATGGGCCGTTCGCGCCAAACTCGTGTGGTGCATCACGGCCCATAATTCACTGCGGCATCGCAATGCATTGATGGCTGATGATTGGCAAAGCATGCACTATGACCCGAATTATTGGCCAATCACAACGCCGTCAGTAGAGAGAGCTGTAATTGGCCAAAGCCAGGGTGGCTTTGGCCAATTAAGGCTCAGGGGGTTTAGAACACGCCCCACACTATATAAGGCCGCCTGTGTAGTGTGTTCCAGCGTGCTTAGAGAGAGAGAGAGACAGTGTCATTTGATTTAAGTTAGCTAGATTAGGCAGGACAGTCAGTGAGTTAGCTGCACTTACAGTGTATTGTGTATATATATGCATCACAGGTGTTTATATATATATATATATATATATATATATATATATATATATATATATATATATATACACTGTATTCAGTTTAGATAGATCCGTTCCTGTTATCTTCCTACTGACAGGCAGGCTTGTCTTGTTACAGTACTTACAGCTACTGAAGAAAATTGCTGGTGTTCTTTTGATCCTATTAGTACCACAGTCAGGCAGCTAGACTATTTACAGTTAGTGTAGTGCGTCCTCCTCACAGTGTTCAGTTGAAGCTACAAGTTAGTTTGGTGTGACCTCTGCACAGTGTTCAGCTAAAACTACAAGGTAGTGTAGTGTGTCCTCCTCACAGTGTTCAGCTAAAGCTACAAGTTAGTTTAGTGCGACCTCTGCACAGTGTTTAGCTAAAACTACAAGTTAGTGTAGTGCGACCTCTGCACAGTGTTCAGCTAAAGCTACAAGTTAGTGTAGTGCGTCCTCCTCACAGTGTTCAGCTAAAACTACAAGTTAGTGTAGTGTGTCCTCTGAACAGTGTTCAGCTAAAACTACAAGTTAGTGTAGTAAAAATTATAAACCGCGCTAAACAAAATTTATAATTGGTAAGGTGGAGGTGTTACCTACCACCAGCATATATTGAAAAAATATAAAAAAACAATAAAACACAAAAGGAAAAAAGTCCAAATATTATGAAATGGAATTAATCTTCAAAGATGACAGGATGTTCAGCTTATTATAGGTAACGATCCAAAATGAGCTAAGATTGCCCTTACCAGAACTCCAGTAACAATGTTACTGGAGTTTGATGGGTTATATTTTGGGTTGTATACTGATGGGATGGATTCCTGGCTAATGTGGACGAATCAAAGTGTTCCCGGTCAACCATTGATCAGTTCCTAGTCTAACATAGAGCTTGGTTACCACCGTGAGTCGGTAAGCACAATCTACAGCCACGGTGGTGGGTTTTTTCACTCCCCCCCCCCCCCTGTTTTCCTTTTTGGTTTATTTTTGTGTGCTCACCAGGGTGTTTGGTATGTCTGTTTGTCCATGCTGAGCATTTGATATACTACACTATGGCCAGTTCTTTTTGTGTTTTCTCCTGCATCCATTGAGGGGACTACAATTTGAAAACGGACGGTGCGGTTTGGTTTTCTCATCCCAAAGGCCCAGGCAGGGTTTAATGCCATCCGCCCATTGTTACTGGAGTTCTGGTAAGGGCAATCTTAGCTCATTTTGGATCGTTACCTATAATAAGCTGAACATCCTGTCATCTTTGAAGATTAATTCCATTTCATAATATTTGGACTTTTTTCCTTTTGTGTTTTATTGTTTTTTATATTTTTTCAATATATGCTGGTGGTAGGTAACACCTCCACCTTACCAATTATAAATTTTGTTTAGCGCGGTTTATAATTTTTTCTATATTTGATTGGTGTTGTCGCACTGTTTACTGCTGCTTATTTATATGTGGTTCTAGCGCGGAATTTTTTACTACAAGTTAGTGTAGTGCGACCTCTGCACAGTGTTCAGCTAAAGCTACAAGTTAGTGTAGTGCGTCCTCTGAACAGTGTTCAGCTAAAACTACAAGTTAGTGTAGTGCGACCTCTGCACAGTGTTCAGCTAAAGCTACAAGTTAGTGTAGTGCGTCCTCCTCACAGTGTTTAGCTAAAACTACAAGTTAGTGTAGTGCAACCTCTGCACAGTGTTCAGCTAAAACTACAAGTTAGTGTAGTGCGACCTCTGCACAGTGTTCAGCTAAAGCTACAAGTTAGTGTAGTGCGTCCTCCTCACAGAGTTCAGCTAAATCTACAAGTTAGTGTAGTGCAACCTCTGCACAGTGTTCAGCTAAAGCTACAAGTTAGTGTAGTGCATCCTCCCCACAGTGTTCAGCTAAAGCTACAAGTTAGTTTAGTGAGACCTCTGCACAGTGTTCAGCTAAAGCTACAAGTTAGGGTATTGCGTCCTTCACACAGTGTTCAGCTAAAGCTACAAGTTAGTGTAGTGCTTCCTCCTTATAGTGTTCAGCTAAAACTACAAGTTAGTGTAGTGCAACCTCTGCACAGTGTTCGGCTAAAGCTACAAGTTAGTGTAGTGCGTCCTCCTCACAGTGTTCAGCTAAAACTACAAGTTAGCGTGGTGCGACCTCTGCACAGTGTTCAGCTAAAGCTACAAGTTAGTGTAGTGCGTCCTCCTCACAGTGTTCAGCTAAAGCTACAAGTTAGTTTAGTGTGACCTCTGCACAGTGTTCAGCTAAAGCTACAAGTTAGGGTAGTGCGTCCTCCTCACAGTGTTCAGCTAAAGTTTTTTGCGAGCTCTACACAGTGTTCACCTAAAGCTACCTGTAGAAGGTTGGTGGTGTTTTCCTGATCCTATCACTACTGCAGGCAGCTAAATAAGCTACAAGTTAGTTTTTTGCGAGTTCTGTACAGTGTTCAGCTAAAGCTACCTGTAGAAGGTTGGTGGTATTCTCATACTACAGGCAGGCAGTTGATTTTGCTAGCTGCAGTATCAGTTATATATATATATATATATATCCCAGCTTAGTGCAGCTACAGGCCATTAGTATGTCTGGAAGGCCAACAAGGAGAGGCAGTCACAAGCCAATAAAAGGGGGTAAGCAGGCTCTGTGTCTAGAAGCAACAGTGCTGGTGGTGGAGACGGTGCATCCTCATCAGCACGTGGCCGTGGGACACGCTTGGCCTTTTTTTCGGCAGCTGGCCGTGTTGAGCCGCAACATGCGGAAGACTTGGTTGAGTGGATGACCAAGCCGTCCTCATCCTCCTCATCCTCTCTCACCCAGGCTCAGGGTACTTTGTCTGGCAAAGCAGCTGCCAACACGACCTCTTCCCTCGGCTCAATGGCATCAGTGACACCTTCCCTAGCCCCACCATGTCCTCCTGAGGAGTCCCTCGAACTGTTTGACCACAGTGTTGGGTATATGCTCCAGGAGGATGCCCAGTGTTTAGAAGGCTCTGATGATGATACTGAGCTAGAGTAAGGCAGTAATGTGAGCACGGACAGAGGGGGTGCCCAAGAAGGACAGCAATCTGGCAGTCATGCTCCCCCTGCTGCAGCATACTGTCAGGTTTGCTCCAGTGATGAGGAGGGAGGGGATGATGAGGTCACTGACTCAACGTGGGTGCCTGATAGGAGAGAGGAGGAGGAGGCACATCATCAACGAGGCAGGATGCCCTCCAGGGGCCAGCCTAAGGGCAGCACACCCCAAAGCTCCGCATGTGCAAGGCGCTGCTGTCTCTGTGCATTATTCCAAAAGTTCTTTGGTGTGGGCCTTTTTTGAGACGAGTGCATCAGATCACACCACTGCTATTTGCAACATATGTCTCAAGCGTATCTCGCGTGGCCAAAACATCTCCTGCTTGGGCACCACGTGCTTGACCAGACATATGTTGACCTGCCATGCAGTTCATTGGCAAGCGTATCTAAAAGACCCACACCAAAGAACAAAGAGGACATCTTCTTGCTCCTCATCAGCTGAGATCTCCAACCCCACTATACCTTCAGTCCTCTCTGAGACCTGCACTGAGAGGAATGAAGGTGTAGAATTATGTGTGTCACAGCCAAGTACTTGTGGGCAATCTGCTTTTCGGTACACCGACGTCAGATTGTACAAGGCAAATTTCCCTGCCCCAGCTGCTGCACCGCCGAAAGAAGTTCGCTCCCAGCCATCCACATGCCCAGCGGTTGAATGCTAGCTTGGCAAAATTGCTAGCACTTCAACTGCTGCCTTTTCAGTTGGTGGACTCTGCCCCCTTCCACGAGTTTGTGGAATGTGCGGTTCCTCAGTGGCAGGTACCCAAACGCCACTTTTTCTCATGGAAGGCGATTCCGGCTCTCTACCGGCATGTGGAAGGCAATGTCCATGCCTCGCTGGACAGGGCGGTGCATATTACCGCTGACTCATGGTCCAGCAGGCATGGACAGAGATGTTACCTAAGTTTCACCTCGCATTGGGTGACTCTGCTGGCAGCTGGGAAGGATACAGGACAAGGTGCAGTAGTGTTGGAGGTTGTTCTGCCACCACGCCTCCAAAATGCCACTACTAATGACTGTGACACACCTCTCTCCTCCACCCCCTCCTCTTCTTCTTCCTCCATGGCCTCTTCCAGTGCTTTGTCCTCGGAACCAGCGGTGCTCCGTAGCCGTTCAAGGGGCTATGCAAGTATGCAGGCCAAAAGATGCCATGCGGTGCTTGAGCTGGTGTGCTTGGGGGACAGGAGCCACACTGGGGCAGAGGTTCTGTCAGCTCTGCAGGGGTAGGTTCAGAGGTGGTTGACGCCACGCCAACTTAAGGCAGGAATGGTGGTTTGTGACAATGGCACCAACCTCATCTCTGCCCTCTGACAGGAACAAATGACCCATGTGCCCTGTTTGGCTCATGTCCTTAACTTGGTGGTGCAGCGGTTCTTGGGCAGGTACCCGGGCTTACAGGATGTCCTGAGGCAGGCCAGGAAAGTCTGTGTGCATTTCTGACGGTCATAAAATGCCAGTGCTCGGCTAGCAGACTTCCAAAAGGAGTTTAACCTGCCCAAGAACCGCCTAATCTGTGACATGCCCACCAGGTGGAACTCAACGTTGGCCATGCTGCAGCGGCTGCACACGCAGCAGAGGGCCATCAATGAGTACCTGTGCGACTATGGCACCAGGACAGGGTCAGGGGAGCTTGTTTTTTTTCCCCACGCCAGTGGGCCATGATCAGGGATGCATGCACTGTCCTATCACCATTTGAGGAGGTCACGAGGATGGTGAGCAGTGACAGTGCATGCATCAGTGACACTGTCCCCCTTGTCCACCTGTTGGAGGAGCACACGCTGCGTGGAATAATGGACAGGGCACTTGAGGCAGAACAGAGGCAGGAAGAGGAGGACTTCCTTAGCTCTCAAGGCCCCCTTTATCCAGACAGTGTTCCTGCATGCCCTCCGATCACACAGGAAGAGGACGAGGAGGAGGAGGATTGTGTCAGTATGGAGGCGGAGCCTGGCATTCAGCATCAGCAGCAGTCTTTAAGGGATCAGTCCCAAGAAACACATGAACTTGTACGTGGCTGGGAGGAGGTGGCTGCGGACCATGTCGTCCTTAGTGACCCAGAGGACTCCGGACCGAATGCCTCAGCAAACCTATGCTGCATGGCCTCCCTGATCCTGCAAAGCCTGCGTAAGGATCCTTGTATTCGTGGTAGCAAGGAGAAGGACCGATACTGGCTGGCAACCCTCCTTGATCCACGTTACAAGGGTAAGGTTGCAGACCTTATCTTGCCGTTGCAGAGGGAGCAGAGGATGAAACATCTTCGGGAGGCCTTGCAGAAAGGTCTGTGCAACGCGTTCCCAGAGACTGGGAGGTTACAAACTCCTGTTTCTGGACAACGTGTTGCTGAGGCTTCGGTCAGTCAAAGAAGGAGCAGTGGAGAAGGTGGCCGTCTGACCGATGCATTCAGACAATTTTTTAGTCCGCAGCCCCAAGGTATGATCGGTTCCAGCAACCATCGCCAGCGTCTGTTTTACATGGTGCAGGAATACCTAGGGGCAAGATCTGACTTGGACACCTTTCCCACCAAAAATCCTCTGGGTTACTGGGCCTTGAGGATGGATCACTGGCCAGAGCTTGCACAGTATGCAGTTGAGCTACTGGCCTGTCCTGCATCCAGTGTTTTTTCGGAACACACATTCAGTGCTGCTGGAGGCTTTGTAACCGATCACAGGGTGCGTCTGTCCACCGACTTGATCGATCGAAAGACATTCATAAAAATGAATCAGTCTTGGATCACCACCAGCTACCAAGCACCTGATGCTGATGTAACCGAATAATTTTTTTTGAAATCTCAGATCCCTTCAAAGACTGCCTATGCTGATGCTAAGTGACTATCCTGATTAATTATCCTCTTCCTCCTCAATGAGCATGCTGATAGCTTGTAAGAACATTTTTGGTTCTGGGCGCCGCCACCAGTGCCTAAGGCCCAATTTTTCAGCCCCTGTTCAACAGGGGCGTGTAATTACAATCTTTGATGCAATACTTTGCAGCAGGGCTCGTTCCTGTGTTCCAACTAGAGTATCTGTGAGGGGTTGCAGTGTTGTGGCACCAGCACCAGTGCCTAAGGCCCAATTTTTCAGCCCCTGTTCAACAGGGGCATGTAATTACAATTCTTGATCTAATATTTCACAGCAGGGCCCGTTTCTGCGCCCACCAAGAGCGAGTGAGGACTTACAGTGTTGTGGCACTAGCAACACTACCACCACCAAAGGCCCAATTTTTCTGCCCCTGTTCAACAGGGGCATGTAATTACAATTCTTAATCTAATATTTCACAGCAGTGCCCTGTGAGGGCTTACAGTGTTGCGGCCACAACAACACCTAAGGCCCAAATTTCTGCTGAGTATATAGGGCAGGCCCCTACTTTCAAACATCCAACTTACACACGACTCCTATTAGCAAATGGAAGGAGACAACAGGAAGTGAGATGAAATCTACCCCTAGGAAGGGAAATTCTCTCCTGTAAGAGTTAATATGGGAAAAACATTTCTCCTTTCCACTGATGCTTTATCACCAATCCTTGTTTCACAAAAAAAAAAAAAACAAGTTTTCAAAAAACATTTGTCATTGGGACAAAAAGTGAGGTGAAATCTTCTGAAGAGGAGCACAGACAGCAAAACAAATGTCACAGGGGTGATAACCCTTCCCTATGTTTTCCAAAATGCTTAAAATAGATTTTTTGGCTGGAGCTAAACACGTTAAAAATGTACCAGTTCAAAATTACAAACAGATTCTACTTAACAACAAACCTACAGTCCCTGTCTTGTTTGCACCGCCTGTATACTGCTGTTCAGAGTACAGAGCCTGTATACTGCTGTTTCCTTTTTTAATTTGGGTGCGGGGTTTCATCCATATTGCCAGGACCCAACATTACATTAAAGCCGCAAGCAGTTTTAAATGACTTTTTTTCCTTTAAAAATGACATTTTGTGCAGGGACTGTTCTAAGCACGGGAAACACGCGCCACTTTACAGGCATACTATAGACACCCCCAGGTACGATATTTAAAGGAATATTTCACCTTTTTTTTTAACTTTAAGCATCATTAAAATCACTGCTCCCTAAAAACAGTAGTTTTTAAAAGTTTTTTTGCATTGATACATGTCCCCTGGGGCAGGACCCGGGTCCCCAAACCCTTTTTAGGACAATACCATGCAAATTAGCCTTTAAAATTAGCACTTTTGATTTCAAATGTTCGAGTCCCATAGACGTCAATGTGGTTCTAACGTTCGTGCAAATTTTCGGTCCGTTCACAGGTTCTGGTGCGAACTGAACCGGGGGGTGTTTGGCTCATCCCTATCCTGGATGCTTATAAACTCATTCTGAGTTTGTGGAGAAAGATATGAGACCGATACTTTAAGTTTACAGGTGCTCCGCTTCAATCTAATTAGGTGTTCTTTCAGTACCGAATCATATTTTGAAAGCATTTCAACCATCTCAAGAAAGTTCCCTTTATTGAATGAGCACTCATCTTCCTTGTGGCCATGGATTGCTAGGTTCTGCTTGGCAAGAAACAATGTGATGTCAAGCAATCTGTGTAAGATATCCCTCCACTTTTTCTTCTCAATCTCCATCACAGTAATAGCTCCAGCATCAAAAATTTGGTGCAGCCTAAGTCCTGTTGCCAAGGTTTTCCATTTTTTAAGGCGGTTTAGGTGTTCTTCGGATGTCTCATGATTTTGTACTTTCGGGCTTAGCTTCCACCTTTTTTGAAACCCAGTTACAAATTTGGATGTCGTATCTAGAGTACAAACGGCAAACAGTCAGCAGCAAAAACAATATAAATTCTCACTGACAGGTGAGTAAACCATCCATGACCACAGAATTTTCTCACCATTTGGCATCCCCTTGTAAAACCACTCTTTTGAAAGTTGCCGCACATGTCCCTTTTGTTGCAGCTTTTGCATCTTGCCTTCTGCAACACTGAAAGGGCCCTCCTTGTTCTGGAAAGAAGCACTTTCCTGTTTGATTATTTCAACCCGAACATGATCTTGAACTGGTATCTCCCAGAAAGAAACATCAGATAACATTTGGAATTCTTTCTCCTGAATGGCACTCATCTCCTTTACAGTATGATGCCTGTGGCTAGAGTCACTCTCAGAACTCTCTTCTGCTTCAGATTCTGCCATTTCCATTCCTTGCACTTGTGCTTCAGATTCTGCCATTTCCACTTCTTGCTCTTTTGCAGAATGCATGCTAGCAAAAGCATTAGAAAAATCGGCTTCATGAAGTGGAGACTGACAAGCAGGGTCTTTTGATGAACCCTGCCCATCATCCGGTCTTTTCACATATTGAAGCATGGATCCAGCAAGTGTTTTTATCGATTTAATTTTTGCCTCCTTTGCTTTCCTTTGCTGGGATCCACATGGTCTCTTTGACTTATGTACTCCATGTGGCATTCCTGCAGTAAATATCAACATATTCTGTTCAGATATATATTCTGTATTTCAGATTATGCCTGAGAAGACCCAGTGTCATTAACCAGGCTATATGCCCTATGGCCTGCCTAGTCAATCTCAGCGATTTGATTACAATAAAGTATGATATACTCACTGGCCACTCTATTAGGTACACCTATTCAATTTCTTGGTAACAAAAATTGCTAATCAGGCAATCACATGGTAGCAACTCAATGCATTTAGGCATCTAGACGTGGTGAAGATGAATTGTTGAAATTCAAACTGAGCATTGGAATGGGGAAGAAAAGGGATTTAAGTGTCTTTGAACGTGACACGGTTGGGCTGGTCTAAATATTTTTTTTAAAACTGCTGATTTGCTGGGATTTTCATGCACAACATCTCTCCGGTTTACAGGGAATGGTGGGAAAGAGAAGATATCCAGTGAGCAGCAGTTGTGTGGAGGAAAATGCCTTGGTGATGTCAGAGGAGAATGGGCAGACCTTGAAGCAGATGGGCTACAGCAGCAGAAGACCACACTAGGTGCTACTCCTCTCAGCTAAGAACAGGAAACTTAGGCTACAATTTGCACAGAAAAATGTGAGGGATAACACTGCGCTAACTAAGGTAAACAAATAAGCAGCTACATAGAGTGTGACAAAAACTATAAAAATAATAGTGAAAAATGTAGCGCATAACAGGCATATAAAATAAACGTGATATCTATGTAACACAAAAAGTCCATGAAATGTAAACCTAGGACAAGAATACACTAGACTGAATGAGTGACACGCAAAAGTTTTGATTGACTAGTGTGATAATAAAGTGATGAATGTCCAACTGTGTGTGAACACAAGAACAACCGCTCAGAGTGATGGATTTCCAAATAGGGACACTGGATGTATGGGTCCGTCCGTGTAAGCAACATCAAAGGGAGTGACAACAACAGATGAATGGTAGGTGTGCAATCTTACCAGATCTGGTGGACTCTAATGTCAGTGACATAGAGTCTTAACAGGCAATGTGCCACACGTTGCAGAAACAGAGGTGTCCAGGTGGTTAGGACCTCCGGTTGGGACCTCTAGGGCGAACTCCACAGAAACCATGTGAGTAAACCGCTCAAGCTGGAACTGGAGACTGGAATCTTGTGAAGAGGGTGCACTGGGTCTACCGGAACGGGACACTCAACGGCATCAAGGTGATATGTGGGGAAAAAATTATGCTTCCACAGATAAAAAAAAGGGCATTTTATTTCTAAAAAACCACTAACATTAAAAGTGATCACATATAGAAATTTGGCAACATGGAAGGTGAAATAGCATCCCGACGCGTTTCGACCTACAGGTCTTCTACTGGGGGCATAAATCACCTCCTCCATGTTGCTTATATTTATAAAAAACAATAAGTGATACAGGACCAGTCAAACACATAGAGAAAATGGCTTCATCCTATTGGTGTGACATGGTCATCTGACTAACAAACCCACCTCTCAGTCAGACAGACCTATGGTATACAAGGGTTGAAAGACATGCGGGCCAAGCTGCCAATCGGCAAACAGACCGGAAGTTCGGTCACCGCGGCCGCAGGTCCGCATGTCAAACAAAAGGAAATGATGTCATAGACGAAAGACCACGAAAATGCGGATCTCCGGTCACGTGACGTGTGCGGAAAGGCAACATAACAGGAGGGGAAATTATCTCAATGTGTGTAGAACGGATCACCATGGCAACGCAGCACGTCGCGTTACATGTCCAAATCTCACTCACATGACCAAATCAAAGGTCATGGAAAAAGGCATTGAGAGTGACGTCACCTCTGCATCTACAATAGCAACAGCGATCCACATAGGTGCAGGTAGAACCAAATCACAATGTATAAAAGAACATTAGTAAATAAGAAGGACAAAATCCAAGTTCACTAATCTGGGGATACACAACCGGGAATGGGAACATTGAAATAACCAAACCCGGAGTGACTCCCAAACAGGAAAATGAGGGATAATATGAATATCTCAAATCTGCAAATATAATGAAATGAAAGTAACATTTGAATAAAAATAAAAATAAAAGTAACCCCCTAATAGGGTCAATGTGCCCCTATACCAGAAAGAGTTTCGAATGAGGAACAAACTCAAAACATACACCAGAATAAATCTCTAAGATTGATTGATAAACGATTTGAGTCCCATTCAACGTTCAACCCAAAAGGAAAATAGGACCTCAACTCATGTATCCAGTAAGTCTTGAGGCGTGAAACGCCACAAAGACGGGACTCGCCCCTCCAATGAGGGACGAATTTATCAATCACTTGAAAACGTGTACCTGTAGGGTCCTTATTGTGATATTGCAAATAATGATGAGGTACTGTGTGTTTGCTTTTCCCACTTTTTATCCCTGCCACATGCTCATTGACTCTGATGGAAAAAGTCCTAATAGTACGACCAACGTACTGTTTTTGGCAGGGACAGGTGAGTAAATACACAATGTATTGCGAAGCACAGGTGGTGAAGTGCTTCATGAGGTAAATCCGCAAAGTGACAGTAGATTTGAATGTGTCTGTTTTGTGTCTCCCTCCGATGTTATGGAGGCACACATTACATCTGGGGCATGGGTAGTAACCCCTACATTGCTGAAAAAAGGATGCCTGTTCAGGGGGGTCGATCACATTCAGTGCGACCTGCCCCTGAATAGGCCGTGCGCCCCTGAAAATGACACTGGCCCATTCAGGAAGGACAGGGCCCAATAGTCTATCATTCTGAAGCACCTTCCAGTGCTTTCTGAAAATGTCCCTGATTTGTTTAGACTGGGGGGAGTAAGTTGTGAAAAAGGACCATCTAAATCTGGAATCCTGAGTATCTTTGGGGCACTCAACTAAAGTGGAGCATCTCTCAATTTGCAAAACTTTATTGATCTCAGCGTCTAGAGCATCTGGGTTGTAACCCTTTTCTAAGAATCTGTTTTTTAGGACCTGAGCCTGCGACAGATAATCAGAAGTTCTTGTACAGTTACGGCGCAGCCTCAGGAACTGGCTATGAGGGATTGACTTCAGCCATTGATCTTGGTGGCAACTATCCACCGGAATGTACCCATTCCGGTCGGTAGGCTTAAAATATGTTTTAAACACTAGATGTTGTTCGACCACCAAGATCTCGAGATCTAAGAAGTGAATTGAGGAGCTACTAGCTTCCTAGCTTAAAGTAATCCCTCTATCATTCAAGTTGAGTGTGGCCATGAAATTTTCCAAAGATGTGTGGTCTCCATCCCATAGGAGGAGGATGTCGTCAATGTATCTTGCCCAGAGAACCAACTCCGATCTCTGGGAAGCATAGACGACATCCTCCTCCCACTGGGCCATGAAGAGGTTGGCAAGACTGGGGGCAAACTTTGCCCCCATAGCCACACCTCTTTTTTGCAAGTAAGACTGATTCTGGAACCAGAAATAATTATGCCGGGTGGCAAATTTCAAAAGTTGCATGATAAAGTTACGTTGTAGAACGGGGAGTCTGGTGTCTTTTGATAAATAATTCTCAACGGCATCAAAACCTAGATTGTGGGGTATGTACGTGTAGAGTGCAGCCACGTCTGCTGTGACCAAAATCATCCCTTCTCGAAATTGGAATGATTCAAGTAATTTGATAGTATCTCTGGTATCTTTTAAATATGAGAGGACAGAACGAACTAAGGGTTGTAAGTAAAAGTCAACATATTTACCTATGCGGGCTGTGACCGAGTCAATCCCACTGATGATGGGTCGGCCAGGGGGATTGACTCGGTCTTTATGGACTTTAGGAAGATAATAGATGGTGGGGATACGGGGAACTTGGGGAACCAAATAATTTTTCTCTTTCTTAGTATCCCAAGTGAAAAACCCTCGTCAACTAATTCCACCAAAGCTTTTTTTGTATTGCATTGTGGGATCCGTGGGAATGGGACTATATGCACCAGGATCATGCAAAATTCTGTTAATTTACTTTAAGTAGTCTACTTTATCCAAAATGACAATCCCCCCGCCTTTGTCGGCGGGGCAGATAATGAGATTTTTCCTCTCGCATAGTAGTTTTAATCCAACTTTGATGTTAGGATTAGTAAAAACTTTTTTCTTTGGATGAGATAGTTTATCTAAGTCTTGTAAAACAAGACTTTTGAAGACCTGAATGGATGGTGCTATGGTGCCTGGAGGATTAAATAAAGAAGGATTGGACAATCCTGAATGTATGAAGCTTGTAGCAGACAAAATAACATCTGAAGTGGTGGAAACTCTATCAGCCATGGGGGGCCTGGGAGATTGGGACAGAAAATATCTCTGTATACTAAGCTTACGTGTAAACTTTAAAACATCAATAAATGTGGTGAATGCGTTAAGAGGTTTTTGGGGACAAATTTAAGCCCTTTATCCAAAAATAATTTTTGAGCATCTGTCAATGTAACAGAACTCAAATTATAAATCCCAGCCCCTTTTAAGTTCTTTTTCTTTTGGCATTGGACCCTCCGCCCCCTCGGGTCCCTCTTTTCTTTCAGAATTTTTGGGATATTCCACCATTGGTCTCTGAAAACTCGAATGTTGGAAAGAATTAGGGTGATTTAAATTGTAATTATAAGGGCATATACTGGAGAAATCCTCTTCTCTATCGTAGTGAGAATATGTATCTCGATATGCATCATAGGTGACATTCTCACGGAGGGGAGTGAATCGGTTGTGTAAACTAATCGGAGTACGGTAATTATAATCATAGTTCTGATGTTGTTGAATATAATTATCTTGGTAACCTCCCCGATTGTGGGGGAACCCCCTGAGTTGTTCCTATAGTATGGATCAACAGGGTATCCCCTTTGTTGGCCCCTACCTCTCCCTCTGGGTGCTCCACCACCACTAGGCCGGTGTATAGGGGGGGAACGCCAGCTGGACGAGGGGGGGCCAGTCTAGGACCCTGTTTCTTAGGAACTGCAGCCTTAGATTCATGTGTTTGGTTTGGAATCTGATGTGGTATGACAGCATTCCTCTGGGGTGGTTCATAAACTAATCTCCTGTCAGGGTTGGCTGGTGCAGAGTTAGAAACCTCCATGGAAAGTGTCTCCCCATTAGCAAGAGTGGGTGGAATGATCTTTTTCTGCCAGTTAAAAACTGAATTATTAGTATAAACAGTGAAGTCTCTATTGTACTTTTTTTGTTTTTTATTTCTTTGGTCCTTTTCTTCTTTTTCTAAAATATTTTTCAAATTGGTTGATAATAAAATATATTCTGCTGTGGTCTTATGTGGGGTCAACCTATCTTTAATTTCCTTATCTATGAGAGTAAGTTTGTTTTTCTTTTTATCTATTAGGAATCCTAATAATTTTAACCCCACTTCGTTAAAGTATTTGAACCATGTTTCGAGATCTGGTTCATCCTGTTGGGGGTGAATGTCCCACCTAAGACCCCTGGGTACCATCTGTTCCTTGACATACTGTTCAAGGAAGGCGGCATCCCATTGGAGATGGAGTTCACTGGTCATCAGGTTTTTTAGCCTGACGAAAATACCTCCCATCTCAGAATCTGGGTTAGTGGTCACAAAAACACCATCTGTGTTAAGGGACCTTGCGGTCCTGTACTCAAAAACTTCCATATGGGGAACGTGAAAACAAATTATATAGAAAGCAGCTGTGTGAAAAGAGTCAATAGCAATTGAAAAACGTGAGGGATAACACTGCGCTTACTAAGGTAAACAAATAAGCAGCTACATACAGTGTGACAAAAACTATAAAAATAATGGTGAAAAATGTAGAGCATAACAGGCATATAAAATAAACGTGATATCTATGTAACACAAAAAGTCCATGAAATGTAAACCTAGGACAAGAATACACTAGACTGAATGAGTGACACGCAAAAGTTCTGATTGACTAGTGTTATAATAAAGTGATGAATGTCCAACTGTGTGTGAACACAAGAACAACCGCTCAGGCTCACCAAAATTGGACAATAAAAGATTGGAAAAACGTTGCCTGGTCTGAGAAGTCTCAATTTCATCTGCGACATTCAGATGGTGGGGTTAGAATTTGGCGCATTAATCCATCCTGCCTTGTATCACCGGTTCAGGCTGGTGGTGTAATGGTGAGGGGGATATTTTCTTGGCACACTTTGGGCCCCTTAGTACCAATTTAGCATTGTTTAAACACCACGGCCTACCTGAGTATTGTTGCTGACCATGTCCATCCCTTTATGACTACAGTGTCCCCATCATCTGATGGCTCCTTCCAGCAGGATAATGCACCATGTCACAGAGCTCCAATCATCTCACCACTGGACAATGAGGTCACTGTACTCCAATGGCCTCCACACTCACCACATCTCATCCAATAGAGCACCTTTGGGATGTGACCGGGAGATTTGCATCATGACCACATTTCCTTGGTGAAAATAACCCAAATCAGGGTATATTATTTAGTCTGTGGAAAGTTATAGAGTCCACAATCTATGGCATATATCTAAAAATTGATCAATCCTGATCAATTTCTCATTTCTTGAGACCCGAAAACACCAGGACAGTATAAATACACCCCAAATGACCTTTTTGTAAAGCAGAAAGTCTGATGTATTTAGTAAGAGTATAATTATATATAATAATTTTAGCGTAATCAATTCCAGTGAGTGACAGGCCTAGACACTGCTACTGGAATTGATTACAATAAAATATTATATATAAGAAATTTTGGCTACACATTTATCACATTATTACAGTACAAAATGTGCTAATTTTATTCAAACTTTTGAGCCCTACGGCCTGTCTAATCAATCCAGACACTATTCAATCCCAGTGCCAGGACTACTGTCATTGGGATTGATTCACTAAAATATTACATATCATAAATAAACTATAATATATTATGGATAATTATTAAAGTGCACTGAATTTTTTCACACATCCTTTTTGGATGGTCCCATTACACATTGAATGTATGAAAAAAATGTCTGCACTGTGTATTTTAAAGTGGAGGGCCACCCTGAAAAAAATCTTTAAAAAATAAAAAAAAAAACATTTGAAAAAAAAATGTTTTTTAAACTTACCTGAACCCTTGTTGCTAGGCAGTCTTCCTAATCTGCCTCTTCCTATTCCGCGGCGTGTCCTGTTCCTCGGTGAGCGGCCCCATTGCCTTCTGGGAACTGTATGTGTTCCCAGAAAACCACGGGGCCATTCACAGAGGGCTGCGCTGCTCGCGCATGCGCAGTAGGAAACTGGCAGTGAAGCCGCAAGGCTCCACTTCCTGTTTCCCTTAGTTAGGATGGGGGTGCCAGGACCCGAGAGCCGAGGGACAGGTCGGCGTCGGGCGGCCGACATCGCGGGCACCCAGGACAGGTAAGTGTACTTATTTAAAGTCAGAGCTACAGTGTTTGTAGCTGCTGACATTAAAAAAAAAAAAAAATTCGCTGGCCGGAATCCCGCTTTAATCATGTGTGATGAATGTGTAGCCATAATTTCTTATTTATAATATTTTACTGTAATCAATCCCAGTGGCAGTTATATAATACACAAATTAGGTTGCACTAGGGTTACCTAAAATTCAACTTAGTAAAGCTGCTGACACAATATTGCTGGAAAACAATATAAGATATAACATTTAAAAGGTAAACTGTGCAGCACTAAAGAAAGGGAGCCTAGTAAAGACCGCTTTGTGATTTTTACCTACAAGTAAGCCTATAATAAAGCTTACCTGTAAGTAAAATGAATATCTCCTAAACGGGCACCGTTTATGAGATATTCACACTAGATGCATCCGGCAACGTCACTGGCGCATGCACTCTGAAGGTCCAGCATACCGTGCAGGACTTTCAGAGTATTGTGCTGTAAGACCCCTTTCAAACTAAGGTGCTTTGCAGGCGCTATAACGCTAAGAATAGCGCCTGCAAAGCGCCCTGAAACAGCCGCTCCTCACACACCAGTGTGAAAACCCAAGGGCTTTCACACTGGAGCGGTGCGCTGGCAGGATGCTAAAAAAAGTCCTGCTAGCAGCATCTTTGGAGCGGTGAAGGAGCGGTGTGTATACTGCTTCTCCACCACTCCTGCCTATTGAAATGAATAGGCACTGCGGCTATACTGCCGGAAAAGCGCTGCTGCAATGGTGCTTTACGGGTGATTTTAACCATTTTTTGGCTGCTAGCAGGGGTTAAAAGCTCCCCACTATCGGCCGAATAGTGCCGTGAAATTGACGGTAAAGCGCCGCTAAAAATGGCGACGCTTTACCGCCAACGCACCCACAGCCCCAGTGTGAAAGGGGCCTAACTGAGGGCTCCAACACGATGAGTGACGTCATCGCAGCTCTGCCCCCACACTTTTAATTATCTGCTGTCCCCAGGGACAGATCCGATCCAGAGATCCCACTGTATCCCACTGGCCGCAGGGAAGATGGCAAGATGCTGTAATCTGCTGACAACAAGGGTGTTGCTTGCTGGATCGGATCTGATGGCCGCAGGGAAGATGGCAAGATGCTGCTGTGACCTTCTGCTTGCTGGATGGATCTGATGTGGGTGTGGGTCACTGTCTGTCTACACCTGTGCTGTGGTCTATGGACAACCCCCCTTACGGCTCCGCTCAGCTACCTGGTGACTGTGGACACAGCAACCCCCCCCCCATGAGACCAGCTCACTCAGGGTGGGTGGGTGTGTCACTCAGCTACTGTGCCTATATCTAATATAATATAATATATCTGTGTACAGCAGCACCCCCCCATCATCATCATCATCAGACCAGCTCAGGGTAGGGGTGGCTCAGTCAGCTAATATAATATAGTGAGTGTTGTCTGTCTGATAAGGGGGGGGGGGTGCTGCTGGACACAGATATATTATATTAGATATAATAGACACAGTAGCTGAGTGAGCTGGTCTGGTGGGGGGAGGGGGGCGGCTGAACTAGTTATATTACACAATATATGTATTATCTATAGCTGTGTCTAGCAGACCACCTTGCACCCCCCCCCCTTTCTTATCATACTTGCACAGCACAGGTCAGCCAGGGCGCCAGACACTGAGAGTCCTCCCACATCAGCTCTTTGGTGGCGTTTCGGTACCATGGCAACCCCCCCCACACACACACACACCTCACCCTGGGCTTGGGCCGGCGGTGGACACCAGGACAACCCCCCCCGCACCTGTTCCGAATCCGGGCACCGGGCTGCAGCTGGAGGCTGGAGAGGAGGGCAGCTTCACAGCGTGCAGCCACCGCGCCGCCTGGGCGGAGATACTAGTAGTGTGTGTAGTGACATCATCATGTCTGCAGTGCAGTGTGAGATGTGACAGGCTGAGGCTCGCTGGCTCAGTAGGGTAGGGAGGAGGAAGAAGAAGAAGCAGGACACACTCACACAGTGACACACTCGGCGCGGCCACGGTGCTGGAGGTGTGTTGTTCCAGCCCTGCGGGGTGAACGGGTCAGCTGAAAAAAAAATTAGCAGGGCTTTCCTCACTGTCAGGAGGGTGTCACCCCTCTAGCGGGTGTCACCCTGTTGCGGACTGCACCCCCCGCACCCCCCTAGCAACGCCTCTGCGAGTGTGTGTCGTCGATCCGAACCTGTAATAAAGTATAGCCGGGGTCCTCATAGAGATCCTCTGATCGGGGAGGAGGTGGGAGAGAGGGGAAGAACGGTGAATAGAGAGGAGGGTTACTAGGACACTTTATTAAGTCTTGCAAAACTAAAGTAAATAATTAGTGGGCCTGGGGTAGAGCCCCAGAGCCACTTTGTGATAACGTGGCCCAACAACAGCAGATCGTAGGCGGTAGAAACTCCTATCTCAAATGAGTTTGGAGTCGCTATGCTCCTATATCTCCTGTGGTCAGGTAAAAAGCAGAAAAATAAAACAGGTAATTGTATTTAAATCTGTCACGTACATGTGGTTGGAGAGGCCCAGCCTGTATATAGCAAATGATCCCGTTAACATTAAGCTTGGTGAAACATTAACTGGGTTGCGTGTTCATTAACCTTATCTATTCTAAGGAAAAAAAGAAGAATGTTAAACAATGTTATAACAATCTAACAATCGATCTGGAAATATGAAATCTTGGTGAAAACAAATATTCCTTGAGCCCCTTGAGGCAGGGAAGGGGAACCTAGGGGGTATTGCGTTTGTAGTTTCCTCATGTAACCCAAAAAGTTAACTGTTCCTACTTGGGATTTGGGGTCAGTCCGCCGGGCTAAAGTGCCCTCACACTGAAGTCAGTGGTATTGGCCGAGCGCTATGATGTATTATCTACAAATCTCTGAGCTAGTTTATGTTACAGCTGTGTATGTGGGGGAAAATTTTTTTCTAGTTTTTTTCAGCGGGTATGGGTAGACCCCGAATCCTGAGTTACTGCAAAATGTTTCCTGTCATGAGAGGATTGTTCAGGAGTGTTATGCTATAGCAGGGGATATAACAGCCACTGCTATGGTCACTGGTAGTGCCAAAAGAAATATATGTTGCAGGTGTTGCTGTATAACACATATAGTGACTTGAGGCTTTGCCTTGGTATTCTCGGGAGTCCTGTAGTGTGCTCACTTTAAAGAAATAGAAGGTCGGGCTGTGGGTGCTATGTGTCCAAGCTTAGATGTGGTGAGGTGGAAAGATTGTGAGGTATCCATGTCAAGGGTAAGGGTCGTCATCATAAGCTGCATCTGAAGGGCATATGCCCTTTGCGCCTCAAGGGGTGTCAAGGTCTGAGGTTACCAGGCAGGTGCTCCTGACTCATCTTCTTCTAGAGCTCTAGAGGTAGCTATTTTCGAATTGGGGATCCCCCCGTGTGGGTCAGGGCCTCGGCTGTGTTTTGACCTTTTAAATACACACTTTTCAGAAGAGGAGATTGGGGATCTGTTTGGGCCCCCTTGCGGCCGCGGGAGTGCAAACTCCTGATACCACTCAGGGAGAGCTACAGGCTCCAGGTTCAGGGACTCATAGAAGTCTGGCAAGTCCATGGGGGTGCAAAGTATGTGTTGTTTGCCTGCCTGTGTAACAACAAGGGCAAAGGGAAATCGCCATGTATACTTCATCTCCTTCTCCCTCAATTTGTCCAGCAGGGGGTGAAGGGCCCTGCGGTTCCCTAAGGTTATTTGAGAGAGGTCCTGAAACATGATAATGCTGTCATGATAATGCTAAGTCTCCCCAAGATAATGCTGTCATTTCTCCTGGCTTTGGACATTATAGCTTCTTTTAACTGGAAGCTTTGCAGACAACAGATGATGTCTCTGGAGGGGGGGGGGGCTGTATCTGGTCCTCCAGCCCTGAGGGCTCTGTGAGCTCTAATGAATTCAATTCCTGTGTCCCCCTGCCTTTCCAACAGGCTGTTGAACACTCTTTGTAGGGCTGGGACTATCTGGGCTGAGTCTAAAGATTCAGGGATTCCCCTCACCCTGATATTGTTCCTCCTGCCCCTGTTGTCTAGATCTTCAAGATGTCTATTCACTTCTATTGGGTGTGAGGAGTGGGAGTTTGCTATGTTTTCAAGTCTGAGCAGCGTTCTATCTCTGCACCTGCCTGTTGTCTCTACAGCCCCAAGTTTCTCTGTGAGGACTAGTAGATTTGATTTAAGGTCAGTAATTGCAGCAGAGAAGGTGGGTTTTATGTCAGCAGCAAAGACTGACATGTCAGCATAAGTCAGGGGGAGATTAGTCTGCTTGTAACCCCTACCTCCTTCCTCTGCTGCTGATTGCGAGTCCTTGCTGTAATCATCCTCCTCTCCCTGAGTCTGTGCCATCTTGGTTCCTGCCATGCTGCCTCATGTGGCCGTCTGCCTTTTAAACAAATCTGGTATGTTCCTGGCTGGGAAATCTGTTGTGTTGCGCTGGGATCGAGTCTGCAGTATCTGTGCTGCCTGCCTGTCCATCTCCAGGTCAATCTTTGCCGGGTGTTGGGCTTCAGGCTGGGTCTCTCCATGGAGCTCTGTTAGTGTGCAGCCATCTCCGCTGCGTGCCAAGCCACGCCCTTCCCTGACCGTTATCTGGCTACGGTTCGCACCAGTCTCAGTTCTCCTTTGGGTGACAAAATTTTTGCTGTTCAGGTCCATGCTTCTCCTGAGAAAACTTTGTCCCAGAGAGTTTCCGTACTGCCGTGCTTCAGACCTACCATTCTCCCAAGGCTGCTGGCCACCCTGGGAAGAATCAACTCTTTTGGGCCATTTCCCAACAATTCATACCCAATGGAGAGAGGCCCTGGACCCACCTGTCTATGGATTTCATTGTGGAGTTACCCGACTCCCAGGGCAACACAGTTATCCTTATGGTGGTTGACCGATTCTCAAAAATGTCTCATTGTATTCCACTTAAGAAGTTGCCCACTTCTAAGGAACTGGCTTCCATTTTTGCTCTGGAGATCTTTCGCTTATATGGGCTACCCAAGGTGATTGTCTCGGACAGGGGTAGTTTGTGTCTCGGTTCTGGCAAGCCTTTTGTGCACAGTTGGGAATTCAGCCTGCCTTTTACTCTGCATATTACCCGCAGTCTAATAGGGCCACAAAACGAGCCAATCAGTCCTTGCAGCAATTCCTACTTTGCTATATTTCTGACCATTATAACAACTGGTCAGACCTATTACCATGGGCAGAGTTTGCTCACAATAGTGCCTTGAATTCTGCTTCCCGATTGTCCCCATTTATGGCGAACTATGGTTTCCAAAGGCATGGGGCCCCCAGGCCCTATATACTCTGAACAGCAGCAGTATACAGGCAGTCCCTGGGTTACAAAAAAGATAGGGACTGTAGGTTTGTTCTTAAGTTGAATCTGTTTGTAATTTTGAACAGGTACATTTTGTAAGTGTAGCTCCAGCCAAAAAATCTATTTTTAAACTTTTTGGATAACATAGGGAAGGGTTATCATCACCCCTGTAATATTTGTTTTGCTGTCTGTGCCCCTGTTCAGAAGATTTCACCTAATTTTCTGTCCCAATGACAATTGGATTTAGAAAATTTTGGGTTATTAGGGAAACAAGGATTGGTGATAAAGCATCAGTGGAGACACCTTTTTCCTATATTAACTCTTACAGGAGAGAATTTCCCTTCCTAGGGGAAGATTTCCTCTCACTTCCTGTTGTCTCACTTCATTTGCAAGCAGGAGTCGTTTGTAAGTTGGATGTTTGAAAATAGGGGACCGCCTGTATATACTATACGGCCAGCCCTATACACTCTGTGGAAAATTGGGCCTTAGGTGTTGGTGGTACCAGAACACTGTAAGCCCTCACAGTTACTCTTGGTGGGGGTTGGAACAGGCCCTGCTGTGAAATATTATATCAGGAATTGTGATTACGCGCCCCCGTTGAACAGGGGCATAAAAATTGGGCCTTAGGCGGTGGTGGTGGTGGCACAACACTGTAAAGCCTCACAGATACTTTTGTTGAGCGCAGGAACAGGCCCTGCTGTGAAATATTAGATCAAAAATTGTAATTACAAGCCCCTGTTGAACAGGGGCAGAAAAATTGGGCCTTAGGCAGTGGTGGTGGTGCCTTGAACCAAAAATATTCCTAGAAGCTATCATCATGAAGACTGGATATATTGGATATATATATTGGAATAGGATAGTAACTCAGCATAATAGGATAGTCACTCAGCATATGCAGTCTTCAAGGGATCCCACATCCATAGAAAAATCAATCGGTTACATCCGCATCAGGTGCTTGGTAGCTGGTGATCCAAGACTGATTCATTTTTATGAATGTGAGCGAAACAACAGAGTCTGTGGACAGGCACACTCTGTGATCGGTTACAAAGCCTCCAGCAGCACTGAATGTGCGTTCAGAAAGAATGCTGGATCTAGGACAGGCCAGTAGCACAATTGTATATTGAGCAAGCTCTGGCCAGTGGTCCATCCTCAAGACCCAGTAACCCAGTGGATGTTCTGATGGAAAGGTCTCCAAGTCTGATCTTGCCCCTAGATATTCCTGCACCATGTAATTCAGACACTGGCGATGGTTGCTGGAACTGATCAGACCTGGGTGCTGAGGACTGAAGAATTTTCTGAAGGCATCGGTCAGCCGGCCACCTTCTCCACCGCTCTTTCTGTGACTGAACGAAGCCTCAGCAACACATTGTCCAGCACCAGGAAATTGTAACCTCCCAGGCTCTGGAAACGCATTGCACAAATCTTTCTGCAAGGCCTCCCGAAGATGTTTCATCCTCTGCTCCCTCTGCGAAGGCTGGATAAGTTCTGCAACCTTACCCTTGTGACGTGGATCAAGAAGGGTTGCCAGCCAGTAATGATCCCTCTCCTTGATACCACAAATCCTAGGGTCCTTCTGCAGGCTTTGCAGGATCAGGGAGGCCATGCAACGTAAGTTTGCAGAGGCATTCGACCCTGGGAACATGGGTCAAGTGTCCCTGTCGGAGGGCGGAGAGGTGGTTGGTGTCATTGTCACATACAACCATTCCTGGCTGAAGCTGGCATGGCGTCAACCACCTCTGTGCCTACCCCTGCAGAGCTGACAGAATCTCAGCCCCAGTGTGGCTCCTTTCCCCTAAGCAGACCAACTCAAGCACCGCATGGCATCTTTTTGCCTGAGTGCTTGCCTGAGTGCTTGCACATCCCCTTGAACACCTACGGAGCGCCGCTGGTTCAGAGGACAAATCTGCAGAGGAAGAGGCCATAGAGGAAGAAGAAGAGGAGGGGGTGGAGGAGAGAGCTGTGGCAGAACCACCACTAGCATTTTGGAGACATGGTGGCGGAACAAGCTCCAACAATACTGAACCCTGTCCTGCATCCTTCCCAGCTGCCAGCAGAGTTACCCAGTGCGCCAAGAAAGGTAACGTCCCTGTCCATGCCTCCTGGACCATAAGTCAGCAGTAATATGCACCTTACTGCTGACCGACCTGTCCAATGAGCCCAAAACATTGCCTTCCACATGCTGGTAGAGAGCCGGAATGGCCTTCCATGAAAAGAAATGGCATTTGGGAACCTGCCACTGAGGTACTGCACATTGCACAAATTCACAAAAGGGGACAGAGTCTACCAGGTGAAAAGGCAGCAGTTGCAGTGCTAGCAATTTGGCCAAGCTAGCATTCAGACGTTGAGCATGTGGATGTCTGGGATCGAATTTCTTTTGACGGTTTAGCAACTGGGGTAGGGAAATTTGTCTGCTAAAATCCGATGTTGGTGTACCGCTAGCAGATTGGCCGCAAGTACTTGGGACACCTATTTCTATGCAAATTGTGGACAAGAAAAGATTACTCCTGTGCTTGTGAGGGTCTGTTTGGGTTTGAGAAAAGTAGTATTGTGAACTGTAGTAAAAATAAAAGAGATGGTGTTGCATGTCCCGCTGCCCAGAAACTGACCCCGGGGTGGTCAGGTAAGACTATATGGAGAGTGATGGATGAAGGGCGCGTGATCAATTGCTCACATCAAAAAGTAAAAAATGTATTCATATGAACATAAAAACAAATAAAAGCAAATGAATAATACCAATACTACGTATCATGGAAACAGGTAACAAAATATAGAAAACATGGAAATTAAAAATGGGTTAAAAGTAACATAAGCCCATGTTGAGGCGGGTGTTTAGAGTTGGCTGACGCGTTTCGAGGATAACCTCTTCATCAGAGCCTTTGAGAGGGGGGTGAGGTTCTCTTGAGAGGATACTGAAGCCGAGTGTGTGTGAATATTCACCCACATCTGAGGCAGAGAGACTGCTGTGGACACACTCGGCTTCAGTATCCTCTCAAGAGAACCTCACCCCCGTCCATCCTCCTTAGTACAGGACAGCACTCTCCCAGGAGGATGCAGACAGGTCGAAATCTCTCCTCCATCCAGCTCGTGACAGGTCCACACCACCCTACAATCCTATCTCTACAATTTAAAGGAGAACACACATACCATCAACTAACACTTAGAACGCTGCAACGTGGACTGGTATGGAACACAGAAAAACATATCTCCCATTTCAGGCCACACTTTCCAACTAGCCATTATGTCTATGTAAATATGTTGGCCTACTGGCCCATAGAGACTGCGCCCTGGTTCTCAAAGGCTCTGATGAAGAGGTTATCCTCACAACCCGTCAGCCGACTCTAAACACCCGCCTCAACATGGGCTTATGTTACTTTTAACCCATTTTTAATTTCCATGTTTTCTATATTTTGTTACCTGTTTGCATGATACATAGTATTGGTATTATTCATTTGCTTTTATTTGTTTTTATGTTCGTATGAATACATTTTTTACTTTTTGATGTGAGCAATTGATCACGCGCCCTTCATCCATTACTCTCCATACACCTATTTCTATACCTTCATTCCTCTTTGTGCAGGTTTCTGAGAGGACTGGAGGTATAGTGGGGTTAGAGATCCCAGCTGATGAGGAGCAAGGAGAGGTCCGCCTTTTTTTTATGTGGGTCTTTTAAGTGCTGTTGCCAATGAACTGCATGGGAGGTCGCATGTGGTGCCCAAGCGGCTGCTGTTTTGGCCACGCTTGATATGCTTCAAACATATGTTGCAAACAGCAACGGTGCGATATGCTGCACACGTGTCAAAAAAGGCCCACACCAAAGAACTTTTCAAAATGTGTGGGGAGTCAGCAGTGCCCTGCACCTGCTTAGCTCTGCGGTGTGATGCAATAGGGTGGCTGCCCTTAAGCTGCCCCCTGGAGGGCATCCTGCATCATTGAAGATGTGCCTCCTCCTCCTCCTCTCTTCTATCAGGCACCCAAGTAGAGTCAGTGACCTCATCATCCCATCCTTCCTCATCACTGGAGCAAACTTGGCAGTATGCTGCAGCTCGGGGAACATAACTGCCAGTTTCTTGGGCACCCCCTCTCTCTAGGATCACGTTACTCCCTGCCTCAACCTGGGTACCATCATCAGAGTTTTCAAATCGCTGTGCATCCTCCTGCAGCATGTACCCAACACTGTGGTTGAATAGTTCGGGGGACGCATCCGTGCATGATGGTGGGGCTAAGGAAGGAGTGACTGTTGACATGGAGCCGATGGAATAGGCCACTTTGGCAGCTGCATTGGCAGGCAAACTACTCTGAGCCTGGGTGACAGAGGATGAGGAGGATGAGGAAGGCTTTGTTATCCATTCCAACAACTCTTCTGCATGTTGTGGCTCAATAACACAGCCAGCTGCAGAAAAAAAGGACAAGCGTGCCCCACAGCCACGTGCTGAGGATGCACCGTGTCCACGACCAGCACTGTCGACTGTAGACACAGAGCCTGCTTGCTCTCTTTTAGTGGCCTGTGAGCGTCTGCCTCTCCTTGGTGGCCTTCCGGACATGCTGTAAATTTTGTTTAGCAAAACCACACTACACTGTATTGTGTACTGTGTACACCACCAGAAAAGTAGTAGCAAGTGCACTAGGGGTCCATGGTACACGCCACCAGGAAAGTAGTAGCAACTGCACTAGGGTTGCATGGTACTGTGTACACCAACAGACGTTTAATAACAGGAGAAATATCACCACTCCAGGAGTTCTTGATAGACAGAAAGTAGAATTCCTCTCGGTTCGGAAGCCGTAGGTGCTGGCAATTGCTAGTAGCAATAAACAGGAGTTGATTCTGGACAGCCGCACTCTTGAAAAATAGCCTTGTTTATTTGGAAAAATTCACATCAAAATCATAAATAACAGCAGACAAAAGAGAGCTGACGTTTCGCATTAATGTTAGCGCTTATTCATAGCTCACGTTTAATAACAACTATGGGTGTACTGTATGTATTGGGTACACCATCAGAAAAGTAGTAGCAACTGCACTAGGGGTGCACGGTACTGTGTACACCAACAGAAGTGTAATAACAACTATGGTTGCACTGTATGTATTGTGTACTGTGTATACCACCAGAAAAGTAGTAGCAACTGCCCTAGGGGTGCACGGTACCGTGTACACCAACAGATGTGTAATAACAGAAAAGGAAAGGGATCCTGGACAGCCGCACTCAATGGAAAACGGGATCTTTATTGGCAAAAAATGAATAAAATCCAAAATGCAGTCACATCAGGGGTGGATGAAGCAGAGATGGGTGGCTAATGCGTTTCACATCAACTGATGCTTACTCATAGCTGAATTATCGAATATCAACTGAATGCATATAAAGGGGGAAGTGATATGAAATGCTCCAATCACAATGTAGGAGTGAAATTGAAAAACCCCACCTTTTGCACATTTGACTTTCGAAATCCCAGAGGATAAGGTGCACCTGTAAAGGTGAAAGACACATGTAGACCAAAACCAAAATATAGAATAAAGAAAAATGAACAAAATACAGAAAAAAAAGTGTCTATGTCCATACAAATATTAACACGTGAAAAGATAATGAAAATAATAATAATGATAATTGTCAGACTTACCCGTACCAGACTGACGAACCCGATGTAGCAGAGGATGGCCTCCCGTACGTATCTGGTTCCCGGCCCCTGATAGAGTACACAGAAGGCACGGGAGCACAGAATGGTATGAGAGCCTGGCGGGTGGTTTGCAGGGATAAGGCCCAGGATCCTGACACAAGCTGGCAGGTGGTAATAGGTAGGCTGGAGATCAGCTAACAGGTGCAGAGCAGGCAGATCCGGTCACTAGCAAAGTTGGGAGCAGGCAGATACAATGTCCAGGTCACAGGCAGGTTTTGGCAACAGGCAATCAGCACGGTACAAGGGGTCAGGCAGGTTCAACGTCAGAGGCAGGCCGGGATAAGTTTGCAGGCAGATAGCAGAGAGAGAGAGTCCAGTAAACAAGCCGGGTCACAGGGAGATCAGAGTAATACACAGGAAACAGGAAGTTCGGAAACAGGAAGCTGATGATCGGACAGCACCGAGCACAGCATCCCATCAGCTTAAATAGGGCAACCGGCGCCAAACACCGCGAGCACACGCTCGCCGGCGCACTCCAGACTGCCCAGCAAGTGTCCTGAACCGATAACCTCTCTGACAATAATACATAAATCTTTTACAGTATACACCGAAAAATCGGGAAGCAACAATGGTTCAAAGATGGATATACATCACTTAAAAGTGCATATATGACAAAAAACTTCCGGGATGCACATATGAGTAGCAATGTCAAAAAAGTTGGGAACAAAACGATACATTCAAAAACAAGAATATATGGTACATTATATAATATATGAAAGGAATATAAAATAAAATGAAATAAGACAAAGAAACGTAACCAACTATTTGAAACATTACTAATTGCAAAAGAGAGGAGAGGAATGACCCTCTCTCCAGATCATAGGGAAGCTTTGTAGCATATTATATATGTTAAAGAAGTTCTGTATACAAAGGACATTAGAGCAATCACTGACATGCGCTAAAACTCATCACCACCAACAAATAAGTAAATAAATAAATAGACAAATAAATAAATAGATAGAGAGCCCTAAATATCGGATTATATCGGTCTAAGACTCAAAAATGCAAATGACAGGGTCCAATAAAAATGTAAATAAAATATCTAGTGGTGGGTGGTAGACGCATAAGTGTATAAAAAACCCCACCAGAACTCTAGACTTTCATGATATAATGGGTTCAAGTGACACATGGAAAAACAGCTCGGGGAACAAGACCAAGGAAATTAGAGGGAGAAGTCGTATGAATGAAATTTCAGAGGAAGAAAAAACACATGAGCTTCTATTACTAGAGGGAGAAGCTGTACGAATGGGATTACAGGGGAAGAAGAGACACACGGTGAATCGATAAAGGTACTATGAAGGACGGAGTCTCATTTCATCTGCTGCAGACAGGATAGGTCAACACTTCAAAAACTAAAACTAAAAAGTAAAGAGGCAAAAAAGTAAAACCAGAACCCGAACCAAAAATGGGGTGCGTCTTACTTGGACATGTCATATTCTGTTTCGTATACAAAGAACATTGTTACAATCACTAACGTGCACTAGAACTCATCACCACCAACAAATATCCCTTGCTGTTCATACATCAATATGCATAAAAAGAAAAAGTAAAAAGGCAAACTATATTACGTTCCAAAGTTCAAGGACAATATAGACCAGAGAGTTGTAAATGGGTTTATGGTGGAACAAAGAGTCTTACTTCACCCACCACAAACAAAGTTGACTTTATAAGGCATGTAAAAAGTGTGTACTCCTTAAAAGGCAGGATAGCAAGTGGGTTTATAGTGGAACAAAGAATCTTACTTCGACACAAACAAAGTTGAGTTTATAAAGCATGTAAAAAATGTGTGCTCCTTAAAAGGCAGGATAGCATAAAATTAAGATGTAAATTGCGGGAATGAAGCAGGGTCATCCTCTGGATGATAAGCTTTCATTCCAGTGTTGTGCAACATTTGTGGCGTGATTTTTCTTGATGTCATAAAGATGGTTATAAAGATGATCTTTTAATCTGCGTGTTGTCCTGCCAACATATTGTATACGACAAGTAGTGCAGGTGATGACATACACGATATAGCGTGTGTTGCAGTTTATGAAAGGATGTATTTTATGAGTCTTTCCTGTGGAAAGAGACATGACAGTATCTCCCTTTTGAATAAAAGAACAGTAGACACAGCCTCGGCTCCCACATCCAAAGGTGCCCTGAAAAGACAACCAATTTTTGGACATGTTAGTACTTGAAAAAAGACTGGGTGACAGGAGGCTGCCCAGTGATGGAGCCCTCCTGGAAAGCGTGCGGATGCCTTTATTCAAAATCTGAGAATAAATAGGGTCATGACACAATACAAGAAGGTATTTAGTAACGATTTTTTTGACTTTGTTAAATTCTGCACTATAAGAAGTAGAAAAAATAGGGATAAAGGCGGATTTGTCAGGGTTATTTTGTGTGTTTTTATTAATGGGTTTGTCAATGAGAAGTTTGTGTCTAGGTGCCTGTTTAGCTATCATTAGACTTCTATTGATGACAGATTTTGAATATCCTCTTTCTTCAAACCTAGCTGCCATACATGCAGCTTCTAGGTCAAAATCCGTTTGCTTGCTGCCCAATCTTTTGAGTCTGAGAAACTGGCCAACCGGGATGCTATTAACAGTGTGTCCCGGATGGCTCGTAAAAGTGTGTTGCCTGCACTAGGATTTCTATACAGGTTAGAAGTTATCTCATTACTCTCTACTGTCAGCCTGACAGCCGGGAATTCCATAGACCTGGTGTTATTTTTTCCCGTGAATGTCAGGTTGAGCTCATTGTTGTTTAAATATGTCAGCCATTCTTCTAAATTGATATGTGGATCTGAGACTATTAACAGGAGATCGTCTATGTACCTGCAATAGAATATGATATCCTTTTGATGGGGGCTATCAACCTCAAAAATGCGAGCCTTTCCCACCATCCCATATAAAGATTGGCCAGGGATGGTGAAACTTTGGCACCCATATTCAGCTATGAGTATGCATCAGTTGATGTGAAACGCATTAGCGACCCATCTCTGTTTCATCCACCCCTGATGTGACTGCATTTTGGATTTTATTAATTTTTTTGCCAATAAAGATGCCTTTTTCCATTGAGTGCGGCTGTCCAGGATCCCTTTCCTTTTCTACACACCAGTGCAGAGCCAGCACCTAAGAGATTGAGTAGGGCGGGAGCATCTATCCAGGTGTGGAAGTCTTTGGGAGCGGCATATCCTTTTTGTATCTCGTTTACCTGGACTTTGCCCCTTCACTTGCCTGCTCGGTCATCCACACCTTGCACCGGACCTTCAGAATCTTTATGCGGTT
The DNA here is from genome assembly GCF_042186555.1 of Aquarana catesbeiana. Taxonomy (NCBI): domain Eukaryota; kingdom Metazoa; phylum Chordata; class Amphibia; order Anura; family Ranidae; genus Aquarana; species Aquarana catesbeiana. The sequence goes on from NC_133330.1 coordinate 278,180,791, forward strand.
CCCCGCTATGGATTTCCCTACCAACCTGGCATCCACTCATTCCAAATCCACCACAAAATGGACTCAGGGTTTAGCTGGACTCTAACAGCCCCTTCTGACAACCCGCTTCGAACAAGCCAACACTGCCTGTCCCAGAACCCGGACACTAGCGATCTAGCCCTCAGACGCACTTTTCAGAGATTGGAAGGCCTCACAGCTAAAGAAATTAAAGCCTTTTGGGATGTCAACACCCTTACCGAATATTTACAACTGGAACAAATTCCTCGAGGTTTACGCATTAAAAACGTGTGTCAGGTTTTCTGATGCGTGCATTTGTATATACTGCATTTTATAATGTTTGTATCAACTTTAATTATTCTCTTCATTATGTGCAAATCCATTGGCTGAGCTAATATGCTATATTATCCATGTATGTACATTAATTTTAATAAACATTTATACTGCTATTACTCTTGTTACTCAGTGGCTAACTGTGACCACCTCATTCAATGTCCCAGGGCGACTCTCTCTTTTTTTGCATATGTATATAGGGATGGAGGTGCATCACTGGTGACTGCAGACCTTTTATTTTATTTTGCTTCTATTGAACCCGGGTGGAACACACCCACTTAGCCCAAAAACTGGCCTGCTGTCACCACCAGCCACTGTTTTCACAAATATATTTCATATACATGTTTTAGCCTTTGACCTTGCCTCCAGCAGTGGTGGTGTTCTGTGGCCTTTGTTTACTTTGCTGTCTCCACTGGCGGTTGGCAGTTTTTGTTTGGCATGGGAGCTGCGCTATGCTAAGGGGGATTCTTGTCTCCTGCTGCCCCCCCCTTATCCCACAGATTTTGGGGAGGGGCCACCGGCATATGGGCGCTGTGCTCCTACACCCATTGGGTGGCTTCCGCAGTTGCGCTGTCACCCAGTGGCAGTGCAGTTTGTCATCTTGGATAGACGGGAGTCCACTGTGCATGCATACTCCCATTGGTAGCTGACACCCTGGGCGTCAGCACACCAATCCATCCTCGCATGGGGGTGGGGCGGACCGGACCCCTTTGCGGATATAAGTCAGGGGTGAGACACCCCTGACTGTTTGGATACATCTCATCCGCATCCACCCCTGATGAGCGAGCAATGATCTCGCAAAACACGCGTCGGGTTTTCTGATGCGTGCATTTGTATATACTGCATTTTATAACATTTGTATCAACTTTAATTATTCTCTTCATTATGTGCAAATCCATTGGCTGAGCTGATATGCTATATTATCCATGTATGTACATTAATTTTAATAAACAGTTATACTGCTATTACTCTTGTTACTCAGTGGCTAACTGTGGCCACCTCATTCAAAGTCCCAGGGCGACTCTCTAAACAAAGAGAACTAGATCAGGTGCAAGGAGAAATGGCCCTAATCCAAAAGGAACTTACAGATTTACAGACTATGCCTGGCTATGTCGAATTGGATAGTCAGCTAAATAAAAAATGTGACAAACATGAAAGAAGTGTCATCTCTACTAAAAAAGATAAGCATACTAGAGATCAGCTGGATTATGACACCAATATTGTCTATATTTGGAAAAAGCCCGTTTTTCGCCCTAATCAGTTACAAAGAGCCCCATCCAAAAAACGAGTCAGTTTCTCAGAAACTGAAGGTGAGCTAACTTATGACACTCTAGCAGCCACGGGATCTGACTCCTCTTCGGACAATAGCCCAGCCACTGAACATGCACATAAGGTTAATACTATGTCTTTAAACCACGGCGGACATAGCCGCAACAAGAGAAACAGAAAAAAGAAAGGAAAACGAGAAGAGGAGGAAAAAGACACAAAAGAACCCAATGGAAATAGCTACCAGCTATGGAGTCGGAAACAACAGAAAAGCTGAACGTAATCAACTTATCAGCACGTTCTTTGTCTGATACTGAAGTCTCGCTTCTATCAAGAGATTTTAATTTTTGTCCCTCAAATCATTTTGACTTATTTGGCACTATTCTTGACGTCAACAAGTTGGCCCATACCTTAATGCTACAGAAACACTACTTTACTGAACGTGAGGACAGTCCATCATCTTTACCCCCGGATTCTCCACCGGCTGGTGAGTCAACTTTTTTTTCACTACTCTTTACTGAAATGTGTGCATTAGCAAATCTTTCTGATCTTGCAGACGAATCAAACCTTAACATAGCTGATGTAAATTCAAAACCTAATCCAGTGTCCTTTAAAATAAGATCTTACTTTTACCCCATAAATTCTAGAGGGAAGGACATGGATTTATACCAAAAATTAGTGGAGAGGGACCTCTCTAATCTGGCGAGAAAAATACCCTACAATTCTATTGCAAATCTTACCGTTGACAAGATGGCATCCCTTGACAATCTACGAAAAGATTCTTCCATAGTAATTAAAAATGCTGACAAAGGTGGAGCGGTGGTTGTAATGGATGCCTCCTCGTATAGGGAAGAAGCTTTGAGACAATAATCAGACAAAGATACCTACCACAAACTTAAGGGAGATCCTACTGATTCTTTCAAAATATAACTTTCATCCCTTTTAGATAGAGCTGTTTCTACTGGGATCTTTACCTGCATTGATAAAGAAATGCTCATTGCAGCTTTTCCAGAAATGCCCATTTTTCAACATCTTCCTATATTACACAAAGGACTTACACCATTAACAGGAAGACCCATCGTTGCAGGCATTGGTTCGCTTAATGAGCGATTGGGACAATGGGTAGACCAACAATTGCAACCTTTGGTCACCGACTTAACAGGATATCTCCGTGACACTAAGCAGTTACTTTCTAAGCTTGACAAAATTGTATGGTATAATTTTGCTAGGTTTTATGTGATGTTTCTAACCTCTATTCTTCGATCCCACACGCACTTGGCTTGCAAGCAGTATAATTTTTTCTGCACAGATCGGGACAGTTCTTCTTGGTCCTGCAAGAGTTCATTATTATGTGTTTAGAATATCTTTTGACTCACAATTTTTTCATGTTCGACGGGACTACTATCTCCAAAAATGCGGGTCCTCTATGGGTGCCAAGTTTTCACCGTCCCTGACCAATCTTTATATGGGATGGTGGGAAAGGCTCCACATTTTTGGGGTTGATAGTCCCCATCGAAAGGATACCATATTCTATTGCAGGTACATAGACAATCTACTGTTCATAGTCTCAGATCCACATATCAATTTAGAAGAATGGCTGACATATTTAAACGACAATGAGCTCAACCTGACATTCACGGAAAAAACTAACACCAGGTCTATGAAATTCCTGGATGTCAGGCTGACAGGAGAGAGTAATGAGATAACTTCTAACCTGTATAGAAAGCCTAGTGCAGGCAACACACTTTTACGAGCTGACTTGAGCCATCCGGGACACACTGTCAATAGTATCCCGGTTGGCCAATTTCTCAGACTCAAAAGATTGTGCAGCAAGCAAACGGATTTTGACCTAGAAGCTGCATGTATGGCAGCTAGGTTTGAAGAAAGAGGATATTCAAAATCTGTCATTAATAGAGGTCTAATGATAGCTAAACAGGCACCTAGACACAAACTTCTAATTGACAAACCTATTAATAAAAACACACGCAATAACCCTGACAAATCCGCCATTATTCCTACTTTTTCTACTTATAGTGCAGAATTTAACAAAGTCAAAAAAATCGTTACTAAATACCTTCCGGTATTGTGTCATGACCCTATATATTCTCAGATTTTGAGTGGGAGCTGAGGCTGTGTCTACTGTTCTTTTATTCAAAAGGGAGACAATGTCATGTCAGTTTCCGCAGGAAAGACTCACAAAATACATTCTTTCATAAACTGCAACACACGCTATATCGTGTATGTTATCACCTGCACTACATATCGTATACAATATGTTGGCAGGACAACACACAGATTAAATGATCATCTTTACGACCATCTTTATGACATCGAGAAAAATCACGCCACAAACGTTGCACGACACTGGAATGAAATCCACCAGAAAGATACAACTAGTCTTATCATCCAGGGGATTGATAAAATTATAAAACCACTTAGAGGCGGTGACAAGTTTAATATTCTATGCAAGCGAGAGGTCCGGTGGATGCTCATTTTGAACACTAGACACCTCTTTGGGCTTAACTTTGAATGGGATGTGTTACACTTCTATCAATAATTTAAAACTTAGCATATGTGGTTTGCAATTAGATATTCATCTTGTTCGTTATTTATCAATTCATGATTTTAACAACAGTTCATTATAAGCTTATTCTTCAATACAAACATCTTTATAGCATCCACAGTACATGGTCCAGCCTGCAGCGGCCGGAGTGAGACTATGCATCTCACCATAATTCCGCCTATGTCCCTGTTTCATTCCCGCAATTTACATCTTAATTTTATGCTATCCTGCCTTTTAAGGAGCACACATTTTTTACATGCTTTATAAACTCAACTTTGTTTGTGGCAAAGTAAGATTCTTTGTTCCACTATAAACCCACTTGCTATCCTGCCTTTTAAGGAGCACACACTTTTTACATGCCTTATAAACTCAACTTTGTTTGTGGTGGGTGAAGTAAGACTCTTTGTTCCACCATAAACCCATTTACAACTCTCTGGTCTATATTGTCTTTGAACTTTGAAACGTAATATAGTTTGCCTCTTTTCTTTTTATGCATATTGATGTATGAACAGCAAGGGATATTTGTTGGTGGTGATGAGTTCTAGTGCACGTTAGTGATTGTAACAATATTCTTTGTATACGAAACAGAATATGACATGTCCAAGTAAGACGCACCCCATTTTTGGTTCGGGTTCTGGTTTTACTTTTTTGCCTCTTTACTTTTTAGTTTTAGTTTTTGAAGTGTTGACCTATCCTGTCTGCAGCAGATGAAATGAGACTCCGTCCTTCATAGTACCTTTATCGATTCACCGTCTTTATAACAGAAGCTTGTGTGTCTCTTTTTCCCCTGTAATCCCATTCATAAAACTTCTCCCTCTATTAATAAAAGCTCATGTGTCTTTTCTTCCTCTGAAATTTCATTCATACGACTCCCTCTAATTTCCTTGGTCTTGTTCCCCGAGCTGTTTTTCCATGTGTCACTTGAACCCATTATATCATGAAAGTCTAGAGTCCTGGCAGGGGTTTTTTTATACACTCATGCGTCCACCACCCACCACTAGATATATTATTTAAATTTTTATTGGACCCTGTCATTTGCATTTTTGATATAATCCGATATTTAGGGCCCTCTATCTATTTATTTATTTGTCTATTTATTTATTTATTTATTTACTTATTTGTTGGTGATGATGAGTTTTAGCGCATGTCAGTGATTGCAACAATGTCCTTTGTATACAGAACTTCTTTATCGTATAGAATATACTACAAAGCTTCCCTTAGTATGATCTGGAGAAAGGGTCAATTCTCTCCTCTCTTTTGCAATTAGTAATATTTCAAATAGTTGGTTACGTTTCTTTGTCTTATTTCATTTTATTTTATATTCCTTTCATATATTATATATAATGTACCATATATTCTTGTTTTTGAATGTATCGTTTTGTTCCCAACTTTTTTGACATTGCTACCCATATGTGCATCCCGGAAGTTTTTTGTCATATATGCACTTTTAAATGATGTATATCCATCTTTGAACAATTGTTGCTTCCCAATTTTTCGGTGTATATTGTAATAGATTTTAGTATTATCATTATTATTATTATTTTCATTATCTTTTCACGTGTTAATATTTGTATGGTCATAGACCCTTTTTTTCCGGTATTTTGTTCATTTTTCTTTATTCTATATTTTGGTTTTGGTCTACATGTGTCTTTCACCTTTACAGGTGCACCTTATCCTCTGGGATTTCGAAAGTCAACTGTGCAAAAGGTGGGGTTTTTCGATTTCAATCCTACAATATGATTGGAGCATTTCATATCACTTCCCCCTTTATATGCAGTCAGTTGATATTCGATAATTCAGCTATGAGTAAGCATCAGTTGATGTGAAACGCGTTAGCAACCCATCTCTGTTTCATCCACCACTGATGTGACTGCATTTTGGATTTTATTCATTTTTTGCCAATAAAGATACCTTTTTCCATTGAGTGCGGCTGTCCAGGATCCTTTTCCTTTTCTATACACCAGTGCAGAGCCAGCACCTAAGAGGTTGAGTAGGGCGGGAGCATCTATCCAGGTGTGGAAGTCTTTGGGAGTGGCATCACCTTTTTGTATCTCGTTCACCAGAAGTGTAATAACAACTATGGGTGCACTGTATGTATTGTGTACACCACCATAAAAGTAGTAGCAACTGCACTAGGGGTGCAGGGTACTGTGTACCCCAACAGAAGTGTAATAACAACTATGGTTGCACTGTATGTATTGTGTACTGTGTACACCACCATAAAAGTAGTAGCAACTGCACTAGGGGTGCACGGTACAGTGTACACTAACAGAAGTGTAATAACAACTATGGGTGTATTGTATTGTATACACCACCAGAAAAGTAGTAGCAACTGCACTAGGGGTGAACGGTATTGTGTACACCACCAGAAGTCTAATAGCAACTATGGGTGTACTGTATGTATTGTGTACTGTGTACACAATACATACAAAAGACCATGTAATGACCTTAAATCCTGAGCCACTGACTCCTGATGGCGGATGGCCCAAGATGCCCTCACACACCTGGTAGCGAGCATTTTTACCAAAAGAAGTGGTGGGGGACCTTGCCCTTTCAAACCATAGGCTCGAAAAATTAGCTGGCAAATCAATGAAAATAGTTAACTTGGATGCCTCCTTCCCACCCTGGGCTCTATTGGCAGCACAAACCAGAATTCCTGACCTGTACCGACAAATCAAGTAATTGTGACTGCCAGAACTACCTCCAGTATATGCAGTGATCTAACTCCTGCCAACTGAGGATCAGAAAAGAAGGCAAGACATTGTCTTGATTCAAGAGAAAACTAGACACCATTCTAGGCAAAAAATGGATGAGGACGCAACATCACCTTATCATGATGTGAGACCAAGAACGGCTCCTTGCATAAAAGAGCGCCAACTCTGACGCTCCACTTAGTGAAGTGATAGCCACCAAAGAAGACACTTTCGGAGATAAAGGACCAACAGAATCCCCCGATTGGTTCAAAAGGTGGCCTCTGCAAGGACAGTCAAGATCAAATTCAAGTCCCAAGGACACAAGAATGGCCTGACAGGCGGGACTGTTTACGTTACACGCTGTATGAATTATGAAGGAGTGTTAAACAACGGCCTCTGGAAAAAAATGTATAGGGACGAACTCTGACCCTTAACGGTACTTAAGGCCAATCTCCTTTCCCCTACCGATTGGAAAAAGAACATTTCCCACTCACATATTTCTGCTGGTGCCACTTCCTGGCTTCACCCCAGGCAAAAAATATTTCCTTTAATTTAAGTTCCCTGAAGCTGACTTCCAGGGGCTCAACAGTGCTGAGATACAGGACTCAAGACTATTAAGTCCCGCTGGACTGGGATTGTCCAAGGACCGACCCCTGCAAGACTCTCTATGTCAGTGTACCAAGCCCTCCTGGGTTAATTCAGCTAACATTATTATCAGAGTTACCCCCTTCTGGATTCTTCGCAAAAGATGTGGCAGAAGTCTAAATAGAGGGAAAGCGTCAAATAAGGGAGAACTGGTCCCTAAGGCATCACCAGTGCATCTACCCCTATTGTCAGTGGGGCCCTTGTCCCAGACACAACCTGACCCAACTTGTTGAACTTGGACTATAATAGATTCACCTGCAGAGTTCCCCCTGCCACTATTCTATACCTGGAATATGCACTGATGATAGAGACAGCACTTGTGCTGCCCCAGACAGAATGCGGTTCACTTTCCCGAGCTGCAGGACTTCTGGTCCCGCCCTGGTGGTTGACATATATGCCCCTGCAGAAGCTTTTCCAGACAGAACCTACAATTGGTTTGTACCATAATCCAGAGCAAGGCGTACTGGCCAAAAGCTTCAAGATATTTATGGGCAGTATTCTCTCCTGTGGAAATCAAGTCCACTGAACTGTAGCCACCCTCAAACCAAATGGAGAAACTGGCATCAGTGGTTATTACCTTCCAATACCTGAAAGAAAGAATTCAACCTTTCTAGATTCCGAACCATCAACCACCAACCTTTAGCTGTGCAACACCCCGGGAACAGAGCACTCCAGCAATCCAATGCCTGGATTTTCAATAAGAAGGATTGGAAGCCAGATCCCCAGTCAGGCGACCAAAAATGGGGGCATGTTGGACTATTCCGGTACGATAAACAAAGATAATAATATGAAGTATATAAAAGCAGTAGTAAAAATTAAAATTGTTTTTATTGATGCAAAAGACACAGCAATGGTAATAGATAAAACATAATAAAAGTACAAGTATATCACCAGTAGGATCATTGGTATACAATACAACACAAAATCTCAGATATCATATCCTCGACTAGTTTCGCAGACATAAACCGCTTCGTCAGGGGGGAATCTGGAGATGATTTTGGATTAAACAGTCTCAACCTAGCAAATAGAAGATATACAATGACATTACCAAAATACATAATCAATATAATTGTAATCTAGCATTACCTTTTACTCAAGTCCCGTACCCCGGGGCATAAGCATCGACTACTTAACACATTGTCTCTTCCTCTGCAGTTGTCCTAGGCTGTATTGAACACGCTGTTATCTGTGTTCATCCATCGCTTACAGCCTCAATTACCTTTCCACCCATCCCATCATGGCATCTGCTTCGGCAGGGTGCCTCCCTTGGGTATCCATCCACGCTTATATTAGCACCAGGTACCTGCACCCTTCGTTCACCTAGTCCCCACTGTCATATCCCTTCCTCGTCCCGTCCCCCCTTCCCCCCCCCTCCCCGCTTTCCTCCCCTTCCATCCCTCCTTGTGTCCCCTCCCTCATTCCCTCCACCACCCCCTTTCCCCCCCCCTTTCTCCCCCCCCTCCCCTTTCCTCCCCCCTGGCCTTTCCTACCCTCCCACCTTCCTCTTTCCTCCCCCCTTTCCCAGCCCCATCCCCCTCCCTCTCTTCGCTCCTGGGTATCTATTCTTCCCTTTTCACCTCCCACTTTCATATCTTATGCACCATTATGCCTTTTGACCGTTCATCACTCATTCTCACTCCATTGGTCACACACCCAATCTTTTCACCCTTGTACACCCAAGGTTTACTTCATGTCCATTTCCATATCCCCCACTAGCCACTCCCCTCATCACTACCTTTCAGCATCACCCCCATTATTATTATTAATTTTGTTTTCACCCCTGTGCGTGGTAATTTCAGGTTACCTGACCACCTGATAATATTTATTTTATACTTATTACCCCCGTCATTTTGTTAGTTCCCCCAGGTCGCCGTGGGAGATCATCTTGGGGTGGAGGGGCCGCGCGCCTGGGACCTGTTGGGACCTGGGTAAGCAGACTTGCTCCCCTTCCCCCCAGAACTTTGTATTACCCCGTTTTATATATTGATGCTAGATTACAATTATATTGATTATGTATTTTGGTAATGTCATTGTATATCTTCTATTTGCTAGGTTGAGACTGTTTAATCCAAAATCATCTCCAGATTCCCTCCTGACGAAGCGGTTTATGTCCGCGAAACTAGTCGAGGATATGATATCTGAGATTTTGTGTTGTATTGTATACCAATGATCCTACTGGTGATATACTTGTACTTTTATTATGTTTTATCTATTACCATTGCTGTGTCTTTTGCATCAATAAAAACAATTTTAATTTTTACTACTGCTTTTATATACTTCATATTATTATCTTTGTTTATCGTACCGGAATAGTCCAACATGCCCCCATTTTTGGTCGCCTGACTGGAGATCTGGCTTCCAATCCTTCTTATTATTCATTTCTGGATGATGGTACATTTATACAATTTTTGTTACTTAATTACCCATCATAGAGGCCACTTCACTAGTCGTATACATTGGGTGGATAACACACCCGGCACCATGTCGAGTGGGATACTGGGGTGGGCTGTTATAGTGGATGGGTCAATTGTTGCCCTCCACCCTACAGACCCCAGCTGTCCCACCCTTCATTTTTAATTTACCCCCACTGACACATACAGTTTGTGTCTTTTTGGGGGGGCCTCTCTTCACATGCAAGCTTATCCCTTGATATTACTACATTGGCCAATTGCCAGCCCCGTTGCAACCCTCCGAGACAGACGCCCATTAGGTTGGCCAGACATTTTTACTTGGCTACCCGCCCCCTTATCCACATGTTTTTACCCACTCATGTGGCTCTGTCTTTGGCCCTCCTTACTTATATGCAATTCATGCAATTAGGTGTCTATGGGTCTATGCCTCGGAGGGGTTATTGCACCGGTTTCTAGGGTATTTACCAATCCCTAGCTCACCTATTTAAGTCTTTCAAGTTCTTTCTATCACTCTATTATTCCTTTTTTATTTTGCTTAAACCTTCTTATTGTTGCCTTTCACCAACTCTGCATTGGGACTCTGCTTTCCCATTTCCTGGCCCCGCCCAGGGTGCCGGCGCGGGCCCCTCCTCCCCACTCTCCCGCGGCGGCCTGGTGAGGTCCCTGGTGGAGGGATTGGTCTCGGACACGGGACCGCCCCCTCCTCCTGCACAGGTCCTGGTGGGGACGTCGTCCCCGTGGCCAGTTGGCCAGTGCGCATGCGTGCGCGATCCCTTCGTGCGCGCGCCATGTGGAACCTCTGACCCTGTGACGTCACGCGCCAGCGTCCCACAAGATCGCGGCGCAGCGTCGCAGGGTTGGGAGCTACAAATGGCAGGCTAGTCCTGCTATCTTGACGGTCGGTTTATGACTCCTAGGTCTCTATACCTGAATCAGCCTGGCGCAAGTTTGAGGTCAGTACCTTCTTACCTTTTACTCAAGTCCCGTACCCCTGGGCATAAGCATCGACTACTTAACACATTGTCTCTTCCTCTGCAGTTGTCCTAGGCTGTATTGAACACGCTGTTATCTGTGTTCATCCATCGCTTACAGCCTCAATTACCTTTCCACCCATCCCATCATGGCATCTGCTTCGGCAGGGTGCCTCCCTTGGGTATCCATCCACGCTTATATTAGCACCAGGTACCTGCACCCTTCGTTCACCTAGTCCCCACTGTCATATCCCTTCCTCATCCCGTCCCCCCTCCCCCCCCCTCCCCGCTTTCCTCCCCTTCCATCCCTCCTTGTGTCCCCTCCCTCATTCCCTCCACCACCCCCTTTCCCCCCCCCCTTTCTCCCCCCCCTCCCCTTTCCTCCCCCCTGGCCTTTCCTACCCTCCCACCTTCCTCTTTCCTCCCCCCTTTCCCAGCCCCATCCCCCTCCCTCTCTTCGCTCCTGGGTATCTATTCTTCCCTTTTCACCTCCCACTTTCATATCTTATGCACCATTATGCCTTTTGACCGTTCATCACTCATTCTCACTCCATTGGTCACACACCCAATCTTTTCACCCTTGTACACCCAAGGTTTACTTCATGTCCATTTCCATATCCCCCACTAGCCACTCCCCTCATCACTACCTTTCAGCATCACCCCCATTATTATTATTAATTTTGTTTTCACCCCTGTGCGTGGTAATTTCAGGTTACCTGACCACCTGATAATATTTATTTTATACTTATTACCCCCGTCATTTTGTTAGTTCCCCCAGGTCGCCGTGGGAGATCATCTTGGGGTGGAGGGGCCGCGCGCCTGGGACCTGTTGGGACCTGGGTAAGCAGACTTGCTCCCCTTCCCCCCAGAACTTTGTATTACCCCGTTTTATATATTGATGCTAGATTACAATTATATTGATTATGTATTTTGGTAATGTCATTGTATATCTTCTATTTGCTAGGTTGAGACTGTTTAATCCAAAATCATCTCCAGATTCCCTCCTGACGAAGCGGTTTATGTCCGCGAAACTAGTCGAGGATATGATATCTGAGATTTTGTGTTGTATTGTATACCAATGATCCTACTGGTGATATACTTGTACTTTTATTATGTTTTACCTATTACCATTGCTGTGTCTTTTGCATCAATAAAAACAATTTTAATTTTTACTACTGCTTTTATATACTTCATATTATTATCTTTGTTTATCGTACCGGAATAGTCCAACATGCCCCCATTTTTGGTCGCCTGACTGGGGATCTGGCTTCCAGTCCTTCTTATTATTCATTTCTGGATGATGGTACATTTATACAATTTTTGTTACTTAATTACCCATCATAGAGGCCACTTCACTAGCCTGGATTTTCAAGTTCCAGACAGAGAATTATACACTCCAAGACCTGGAGTAGGACTGTACATAACGAATGTGCTTCAACCGAGATATAGCTTTCTACTGCAAAATGTATAGAAGGAAAATCTGGACCAACTGCTTCCTAAGCAAAGGTTATTGAAGTATACTGATATTGACACCCCCTGCGTCTTTAGCAAGTCCAGCACTGGAGCTAGGAGCTGTGTGAACATCAGAGGCTGTGGCCAGCCCGAAGGATGGTCACAAAATAATAAAACAGATGACTTTTCACTGCAATTACAGAAATCTTTGAGGCTGGAAACAACCCGGCACATGAAGCACATCTACCTCTTGCAGAAAGGTCATCACTGAACAGACCGAGCCTATCTGAAAAAGAAAGATGCCCATCGGATTGAGATCTAAAGATCGACCACATGTCCCTATTCAATTTTGAAGCTGCTACCATTTAATTGGTTTACAATAATGAGCCTATAACTTTTGCTCCAAAAGCAAGGCAAAGACTGACCCAACTGAGGAAGGAGCGAACCAACTCAGAGACTGCTCTAAAATCTTATGGTCTGAGCAGGGGTGGACTGACCCATCGGGCACTCGGGCACGGACCGAGTGCCTGTGCTGCTAGGGGGCCCGTGAAAGCCTCTGCATCCGCAATACATGCAGAATCTAGCAGGGATCAGGACACATCTGTGATAATACCTCTCACAGCACGCTGCTCCTTGCCGGCTCCTCCTTCCCTCCCGTCCACCCCAGGTGCTTGTACATGACATTACCTGGGACAGACAGGAAAAGAGAAGGGGTCGGCAGAGAGCAGCACACTGTGAGAGGTATTCAGGCATCGGGTGACCGCGAGGCGCTGTTTTTTTTGCTGGAGTCTGGAGGTACCATGGCTGCCATCGCTGAGGCAGGAGCGGGCAGCACGGCAGAGAGTACAGGTGTAGGGGGCCTGGGCCCCAACAGGACCGCAGGAGGCCCCGTGATATTCTCCTGGTCCTCCCATGTCCTCTCCCCCCACAGTGTCCTTCACCAACCCACAGTGACCTCCACCCACCCACACTGTCCTCCACCCACAGTGTCCCCCCACAGTGTCCTCCACCCACCCACAGTGTCCCCCTGTGTTCTCCACCCACCCCCTGTGTCCTCCACCCACCCACAGTGTCCCCCTGTGTCCTCCACCCACGGGGTCCCCCTGTGTCCTCCACACACCCACAGTGTCCCCCTGTGTCCTCCACCCACAGTGTCCCACTGTGTTCTCCACCCACCCACTGTGTCCTCCACTCACCCACAGTGTCCCCCTGTGTCCTCCACCCACCCACGGTGTCCCCCTGTGTCCTCCATCCAGGGGGTCCCCCTGTGTCCTCCACCCACCCACAGTGTCCCTCTGTGTCCTCCACCCACGGTGTCCCCCTGTGTCCACCCACGGTGTCCTCCTGTGTCCTCCACCCACGGTGTCCCCCTGTGTCCTCCACCCACCCACAGTGTCCCCCTGTGTCCTACACCCACAGTGTCCCCTGTTTTCTCCACTCACACACTGTGTCCTCCACCCACCCACAGTGTTCCCCTGTGTCTTCCACCCACAGTGTCCCCCTGTGTTCTCCACCCACCCACCATGTCCTTCACCCACCCATGGTGTCCCCCTGTGTCCTCCACCCACGGTGTCCCCCTGTGTCCTCCACCTACAGTGTCTCCCTGTGTTCTCCACCCACCCCCTGTGTTCTTCACCCACCCACAGTGTCCCCCTCTGTCCTCCACCCACAGTGTCCCCCTGTGTCCTCCACCCACCCACAGTGCCCCCCCGTGTCCTCCACCCACAGTGTCTCCCTGTGTTCTCCACCCACCCACTGTGTTCTCCACCCACCCACAGTGTCCCCCTCTGTCCTCCACCCACAGTGTCCCCCTGTGTCCTCCACCCACGGTGTCCCCCTGTGTCCTACACCCACAGTGTCCCCTTTTCCTACACCCACCCACAGTGTCCCCCTGTGTCCTCCACCCACAGTGTCTCCCTGTGTCCTCCACCCACGGTGTCCCCCCTGTGTCCTCCACCCACAGTGTCCCCCTGTGTCCTCCACCCACAGTGTCCCCCTGTGTCCTCCACCCACGGTGTCCCCCTGTGTCCTCCACCCACCCACAATGTCCCCCTGTGTCCTCCACCCACAGTGTCCCCCTGTGTTCTCCCCCCACCCACTGTGTTCTCCACCCACCCACAGTGTCCCACTGTGTCCTCCACCCACAGTGTCCCCCTGTGTTCTCCACCCACCCACTGTTTCCCCCTGTGTCCTCCACCCACAGTGTCCCCCTCTGTCCTCCACCCACGGTGTCCCCCTGTGTGCTCCACCCACGCTGTCCCCCTGTGTCCTCCACCTACGGTGTCCCCCTGTGTCCCCCGACCCACCCACAGTGTCCCCCTGTGTCCTTCTCCCACAGTGTCCCCCTGTGTTCTCCACCCACCCACAGTGTCCCCCTGTGTTCTCCACCCACCCACCCACCTTCACATTGCAGTGTCTGGCCCCCTTCACATTACCCCCAGCTTCCCCCATCCTTCATAGCAGTGGAACAGCCCTTTTCCTTGTCCTACTTTACACAAGGTGGAAGGCGAAAGGCACAGCAGTTCTAGAGCTGACATCGGGAGGCCGGACTGTTCTGGATGGAAAGCAAGAGTTGCACAACTTTTCCTGTTAACTAGCTTGTGATTTGTTGCTAGGACCGCCCTGCATCCTAGCAACCAATCATTTAAGTGGGACAGCTCCCCTCCATCCAGCACTGTGCTGCCTCCCGATGTCAGCTGTGCAAAGATGACAGCTCTTGTGGTGACTGAGGGGAAGAACGGCTCCTAAATGGCATGACCAAGGCTGACCTGGATGAAACAGTGACTCGGTTCCAGATCTGGACCGCGGTCTGCCATTTGGTGATGCTGCTGTATAGAAAAACCTACTGTTATCACCCGCTAGATGCAAGCAATATCTTTAGAAGTGAATACTGGTAATATTCTTCATGAATTGACTGTTATGCCGCAAACACACGACCGGTTTTGCCTTTGGAATAAACTCCGCTGAAGCGGTCTTGCATACACACGGTCACACCAAAGTCCGACCGTCCAGAACGAGGTGGCGTACAACACGTACGACGGGACTAGAAAGAGGAAGTTCAATACACAGTTCCCCTGTGTCCTCCACCCACAGTGTCCCCCTGTGTTCTCCACCCACCCACCGTGTCCTTCACCCACCCACAGTGTCCTCCTGTGTCCTCCACCTACCCACGGTGTCCCCCTGTGTCCTCCACCCACGGTGTCCCCCTGTGTCCTCCACCCACAGTGTCTCCCTGTGTTCTCCACCCACCCCCTGTGTTCTTCAGCCACCCACAGTGTCCCCCTCTGTCCTCCACCCACAGTGCCCCCCCGTGTCCTCCACCCACAGTGTCCCCCTGTGTTCTCCACCCACCCACTGTGTTCTCCACCCACCCACAGTGTCCCCCTGTGTCCTCCACCCACAGTGTCTCCCTGTGTCCTCCACCCACAGTGTCCCCCTGTGTTCTCCACCCACCCACTGTGTCCTACACCCACCCACAGTGTCTCCCTGTGTCCTCCACCCACAGTGTCTCCCTGTGTCCTCCACCCACCCACTGTGTTCTCCACCCACCCACAGTGTCCCCCTCTGTCCTCCACCCACAGTGTACCCCTGTGTCCTCCACCCACTGTGCCCCCCCGTGTCCTCCACCCACAGTGTCCCCCTGTGTTCTCCACCCACCCACTGTGTTCTCCACCCACCCACAGTGTCCCCCTCTGTCCTCCACCCACAGTGTCCCCCTGTGTCCTCCACCCATGATGTCCCCCTGTGTCCTACACCCAGAGTGCCCCCCTGTGTCCTACACCCACCCACAGTGTCCCCCTGTGTCCTCCACCCACAGTGTCTCCCTGTGTCTTCCACCCACGGTGTCCCCCCTGTGTCCTCCACCCACAGTGTCCCCCTGTGTCCTCCACCCACATTGTCCCCCTGTGTCCTCCACCCACGGTGTCCCCCTGTGTCCTCCACCCACCCACAATGTCCCCCTGTGTCCTCCACCCACAGTGTCCCCCTGTGTTCTCCACCCACCCACTGTGTTCTCCACCCACCCACAGTGTCCCCCTGTGTCCTCCACCAACAGTGTCCCCCTGGGTTCTCCACCCACTCACTGTTTCCCCCTGTGTCCTCCACCCACAGTGTCCCCCTGTGTCCTCCACCCACGGTGTCCCCCTGTGTGCTCCACCCAAGCTGTCCCCCTGTTTCCCCCACCTACGGTGTCCCCCTGTGTCCCCCACCCACAGCGTCCCCCTGTGTCCTTCACCCACAGTGTCCCCCTGTGTTCTCCACCCACCCACAGTGTCCCCCTGTGTTCTCCACCCACCCACCTTCACATTGCAGTATCTGGCCCCCTTCACATTACCCCCAGCTTCCCCCAATCCTTCATAGCAGTGGAATAGCCCTTTTCCTTGTCCTACTTTACACAAGATGGAAGACGAAAGGAACAGCAGTTCTAGAGCTGACATCGGGAGGCCGGACTGTTCTGGATGGAAAGCAAGAGTTGCACAACTTTTCCTGTTAACTAGCTTGTGATTTGTTGCTAGGACCGCCCTGCATCCTAGCAACCAATCATTTAAGTGGGCCAGCTCCCGCCCTCCATCCAGCACTGTGCTGCCTCCCGATGTCAGCTGTGCAAAGATGACAGCTCTTGTGGTGACTGAGGGGAAGAACGGCTCCTAAATGGCATGACCAAGGCTGACCTGGATGAAACAGTGACTTGGTTCCAGATCTGGACCGCGGTCTGCCATTTGGTGATGCTGCTGTATAGAAAAACCTACTGTTATCACCCGCTAGATGCAAGCAATCTTTAGAAGTGAATACTGGTAATATTCTTCATGAATTGACTGTTATGCCGCAAACACATGACCGGTTTTGCCTTTGGAATAAACTCCGCTGAAGCGGTCTTGCATACACACGGTCACACCAAAGTCTGACCGTCCAGAACGAGGTGGTGTACAACACGTACGACGGGACTAGAAAAAGGAAGTTCAATAGCCAGTAGCCAATAGCTTCCGTCTCGTACTTGCTTCAGAGCATGCGTCGTTTTTGGTCCGTTGGAACAGCATACAGACGAGCGGTTTTCTCGATAGGAATTGGTTCCGTCGGAAATATTTAGAACATGTTCCATTTCTAGGTTCATCAGAATTTTCAAAAAAAAAGTCAGATGAGGCCTACACACGATCGGAATAGACAATGAAAAGCTTCCAACTGACTTTTTCTGTCGGACATTCGTGTGTACGTGGCTTTACAAAGTGATAGTGATAGTGCATGCATGCTATAAATTCAGTTGATCTGTGAAACTGAAAAATAAACTTTTAGAAAGTGCAAATGGTAGAATTACAAAACAAAGGACTGTAATGAAAATACAGAATATGTTATAGTGATCATTTACAGATCGCAATTCCTTTAGTATTTCCAGGGATTTAAGCCCTAAGAGGAAAAAAAACCCACACAAGATGGAAATATTTTCCCTGTTTCCAAAAATTCAAATAACACAGCAAACAATGAAGAGAGCTTCAGGTAGCACTCCTAAATTATTTAGCTCAGCAATATACAAAAAAACCTTGAATTGAATAAAAAACAAAACTTTATTATCCCATAGGATAGTACCAATACTTCTGCATGAATATTGAATTCATGCGGTTGTGCACGTGCATCATGGCATCATGGCATGTGCATGCCCAGAGTTAGCATTGGAGACAGCTGGCCTATTTAAGGGATGCTATAATTCAGTGTCAGTGCTGACTGGTCTTCAGTGTGTTCCTCACTCTCTGGCGTGTTCTGCTTGTGATTCCTGTTATTGATCCAGCTTCCTTCTAAACTGATTTGGTTCCTGCTCTGTACTTCTGTTCCACTTCATTGCCAGCACAATACTGACCTCGGCTTGATCTGTGAATTCACTTCTGCCTCCGATTCTGCTCTATGCCCATGTCCAGTGCCTACTTGCCTTACGTGCTGATACAGCTGCCAGCTTCTATGCATAGTCCTGCTATATACTTGCTGCTGACATCATCCATCAGCTCTGTCATCCAGAACTTTTGGACAGGCCAGAGTTCCCCTGTAACTTCTGCTGATTTTGCTGCTGAATCCTCTCACCCGGCACTGCTGCTCTCACATTCCGCTGAATCTTCTTGGTTTGCATCGCCAGTTTGAGACTCTGAAAACCACATCCTTTGGCACTCGTTCCTCCTGTCCCTTTTCACCCTCAGTTTCACCTTCAGTGTGCTTGGGAGGGAGATACAAGAGAGGCTGCAACCATCAACTCCTATTGGGTATGTGACAACCGCTTAATATTACATACCCTATATTCACATATACCCTTTTAACAACATTGTCCACATCAAGTAAAAATGTAAATAAAAATGGTGGGACAAATAGTGTTTGTACACTGCAAAGAATAAACAGACCGCTTATTTCCTTACAGTGAGAGTGGAAAGTGAAATTTAAAAAAAACACATATGTAATAAAAGTAATTCAGTAATAATATATAACAATTATATAATTGTTTTGGTAGGAATATATGGACTCTGGCAGGTGTTTGCTGAGGTTAATAGTGTATAACACTATTCATGGCTATGTCCCTTTAAGCCCATGGAATATATGAATTAGTATCCAGTAGTAGTACCATCCTCGGTATTCTGCTGAGCATACATGTGATGTGATTGCATCTTCTCTTCTGTGTCACTAGTCTATACACCCGATAGCCTATTGTTCCAACATACAGACTGTGTTGCAATGTCCTCTAGACACCTATGATGTGTGATCTCTATATAAAGCTTGTGAAATTGTCATTACATCACCTTTGGATAATTTTTCGGTGTCTCCTGCTCAGCGTCTTCTCCCTGCGTATCCTCCTCGGCGGCCAATGCAGTCGCTTCTCCTCTCGGCCAATCGGGTCTTAAGACCCGCTTTCTGATTGGCCGGGAGGAGAATCAGGAAGGCAATAACGATTATTACCGTAATTCACTATTGTCACAAACTGGGTGGGCTCAGTTCACCTGAACAGGTTGAAATTTTGATGTGGTGCGGATTTGTAGCTAATTTGCTGTAAATTCGCCCCGCATCTAGTGTGAACCGGCCCCTATTGCCAAAGCTTAATTGAACAGGGTGAAGTTAGAAGCTGATTGGCTACAATGGACAGATGCTCAAGATTCTGAGTGCTCTAGTTTTAGTAAATCCCCCCCCCAAAAAAACATTTTAACCACTTCAGCCCCGGAAGGTTCTACCCCCTTCCTGACCAATGCACTTTTACAATTTGGCACTGCGTCGCTTTAACTGCTAATTGCGCGGCCATGCAATGTTGTACCCAAACGAAATTTGCGTCCTTTTCTTCCCACAAATAGAGCTTTTTTTTGATCACCACTGTGGTTTTTATTTTTTGCGCTATAAACGGAAAAAGACAGAACATTTTGAAAAAAATGATTTTTTTTAACTTTTTTAACTAAAAAAATCCAATAAACTCAATTTTAGTCATACATTTAGGCCAAAATGTATTCAGCCACATGTCTTTGGTAAAAAAAAAGTCAATAAGCGTATATTTATTGGTTTGCGCAAACGTTATAGCATCTACAAACTAGGGTACATTTTCTGGAATTTACACAGCTTTTAGTTTATGACTGCCTATCTCATTTCTTGAGGTGCTAAAATGACAGGGCAGTACAAACCCCCACCAAATTACCCCATTTTGGAAAGTAGACACCCCAAGGAAATTGCTGAGAGGCATTTTGAGCCCATTTAATATTTAATTTTTTTGTCCCAAGTGATTGAATAATGACAAAAAAAAAATTTTACAAAACGTTGTCACTAAATGATATATTGCTCACACATGCCATGGTTATATGTGGAATTGCACCCCAAAATACATTTGCTGCTTCTCCTGAGTACGGGGATACCACATGTGTGGGACTTTTTGGGAGCCTAGCCGTGTACGGGGCCCCTGAAAACCAATCACCACCTTCAGGATTTCTAAGGGCATAAATTTTTTATTTCACTCCTCACTACCTATCACAGTTTTGAAGGCCATAAAATGCCAAGATGGCACAAACCCCCCCCAAATGGCCCCCATTTTAGAAAGTAGACAGCCCAAGCTATTTGCTGAGAGGCATATTGAGTCCATGGAATATTTTATATTTTGCCACAAGTTGCGGGAAAATGACAAACTTTTTTTTTTTTTTTTGCACAAAGTTGTCACTAAATGATATATTGCTCAAACATGCCATGAGCATATGTGGAATTGCACCCCAAAATACATTCTGCTGCTTCTCCTGAGTACGGGGATACCACATGCGTGGGACTTCTTGGGAGCCTAGCCGCGCACGGGGCCCTGAAAACCAAGCACCGCCTTCAGGGTTTCTAAAGGCATACATTTTTGATTTCACTCCTCACTACCTATCACAGTTTTGAAGGACATAAAATGCTAAGATGGCACAAACCCCCCCCCAAATGACCCCATTTTGGAAATTAGACACCCCAAGCTATTTGCTGAGAGGCATATTGAGTCCATGGAATATTTTATATTTTGCCACAAGTTGCGGGAAAATGACAAATTTTTTTTTTTTTTTTTGCACAAAGTTGTCACTAAATGATATATTGCTCAAACATGCCATGGACATATGTGGAATTGCACCCCAAAGTACATTCTGCTGCTTCTCCTGAGTACGGGGATACCACATGTGTGGGACTTCTTGGAAGCCTAGCCGCATACGGGGCCCTGAAAACCAAGCATCGCCTTTAGGATTTCTAAGGGCGTAAATCTTTGATTTCACTCCTCACTACCTATCACAGTTTTGAAGGCCAGAAAATGCTAAGATGGCACAAACCCCCCCAAATTACCCCATTTTGGAAAGTAGACACCCCAAGCTATTTGCTGAGAGGCATGGTGAGTATTTTGCAGCTCTCAAAAAAGCGAGGTCTGCAAAATACTCACCATACCTCTCAGCAAATAGCTTGGGGTGTCTACTTTCCAAAATGGGGTCATTTGGGGGGGTTTGTGCCATCTGGGCATTCCATGGCCTCCGAAACTGTGATAGGCAGTGAGGAGTAAAATCAAAAATTTACACCCTTAGAAACCCTGAAGGTGATGCTTGGTTTTCGGGGTCCCGTACGCGGCTAGGCTCCCAAAAAGTCTCACACATGTGGTATCTCTGTACTAAGGAGAAGCAACAGAATGTATTTTGGGGTGTAATTTCACATATGCCCATGGCATGTTTGAGCAATATATCATTTAGTGACAACTTTGTGCAAAAAAAAAAAAAATTGTCTTTTTCCCGCAACTTGTGTCACAATATAAAATATTCCATGGACTCGACATGCCTCTCAGCAAATAGCTTGGGGTGTCTACTTTCCAAAATGGGGTCATTTGGGAGGGTTGAACTGTCCTGGCATTTTATGCACAACATTTAGAAGCTTATGTCACACACCACCCACTCTTCTAACCACTTGAAGACAAAACCCTTTCTGACACTTTTTGTTTACATGAAAAAATATTTTTTTTTTGCTAGAAAAGTACTTTGAACCCCCAAACATTATATATTTTTTTAAAGCAAAGGCCCTACAGATTAAAATGGTGGGTGTTTCAATTTTTTTCCACACAGTATTTGCGCAGCGATTTTTCAAATGCATTTTTTGGGGAAAAAACACACTTTTTAAAATTTTAATGCACTAAAACACACTATATTGCCCAAATGTTTGATGAAATAAAAAAGATGATCTTAGGCCGAGTACATGGATACCAAACACGATATGCTTTAAAATTGCGCACAAACGTGCAGTGGCGACAAACTACATGCATTTTTAAAAACCTTTACAGGTTACCACTTTAGATTTACAGAGGAGGTCTACTGCTAAAATTATTTCCCTCGACCTTCGTGGTGATACCTCACATGCATGGTGCAATTGCTGTTTACATTTGACACCAGACCGATGCTTGCGTTCGCCTTTGCGCGAGAGCAGGGGGGGACAGGGGGGTGCTTTTTTTTTCTTCTTTATTATTTTCTTTGCTTTTTTATCTTATTTTTAAACTGTTCCTTTCATTTTTCATTTTTTTAAATAATTTTTATTGTTAAATCAGGGAATGTAAATATCCCCTATGATAGCAATAGGTAGTGACAGGTACTCCTTTTTAAAAAAAATGGGGTCTATTAGACCCTAGATCTCTCCTCTGCCCTCAAAGCATCTGACCACACCAAGATCGGTGTGATAAACTGCTTTCCCAATTTCCCAATGGCACTGTTTACATCCGGCGAAATCTAAGTCATGAAATGCTCGTAGCTTCCGGTTTCTTAGGCCATAGAGATGATTGGAGCCATTCTGGTCTCTGATCAGCTCTATGGTCAGCTGGCTGAATCACCGGCTGCATTCTCGGGTTCCCTGTTGGGAGAAGAGAGCCAGAGAAAACCATGGAAGATGGTGGGGAGGGGGACATTCCCTCCCACTGCTTGTGAAAGCAGTCTAGAGGCTAATTAGCCGCTAAGATTGCTTTTACATGAAAGCCGACCACTGGCTGAAAAGAATGATACCAAGATGATACCTAAACCTGCAGGCATCATTCTGGTATAACCACTCAAAGTCCAGCAACATACCAGTACATTGCTGGTCCTTGTTCGGCATATATTGTAAACTTTTTTTTATGCAGCCTGTGGGCTGAACGAAAAAAAGAGATTGATCGGTTGGTATGCCCACCATTAGAATACCTCCCTTCATCCACCCACTTCTAATAATGAGCATACATGCACCAATTATATGTGCCGAAGCATGGGGGCATCCGCCCCAAAAGTTAGGAGCAAATCGCTCCTCCGCCCCTGCTGCCACCATGCTTCGGCATATATGCTCTTTTTTTTAATTGTGGTGGTGAAGTCACCTCCGACAGCGCTGGAGTCATGGCTTTATGTATCGTGGGAGCAAACGCTGTTGCTGTCAAGATAAATAAATCCATGCTGCAACTAAATGGCGTACCTGCTAAGCAAATGATGGCTAACAATAAAACAAAGTAACATTACAGCATAACAGTAAGACATACCATACCTGCAAAGCAAATACAAAAAAAACATAGTAAAAAATAAAACATTTTTTAACGCAACCTGTGCCTAAAATATATATATGCCGAAGCATGGGGGCATCCACCCGCAAAAGTTAGGAGCAAATCGCTCCTCCGCCCCTGCTGCCCCCATGCTTCGGCATATATGCTCTTTTTTTTAACTGTGGTGGTGAAATCACCTCCGACAGCGCTGGAGTCATGGCTTTATGTATCGTGGGAGCAAACGCTGTTGCTGTCAAGATAAATAAATCCGCGCTGCAACTAAATGGCGTACCTGCTAAGCAAATGATGGTTAACAATAAAACAAAGTAACATTACAGTATAACAGTAAGACATACCATAATATAACTGGGTACTGACATTTATAGGTAAAGTTGATCCAAGGAAAATCCGATTGCCTCTCTGGGATCAGGAAGGAATTTTTTCCCCTGCTGTAGCAAATTGGAGCATGCTCTGCTGGGGTTTTTTGCCTTCCTCTGGATCAACTGTGGGTATAGTATTGGGTATATTGGATTGTACGTTTTTTTTTTTTTTTATGGTTGGACTGGATGGACTTGTGTCTTTTTCAACCTGACTATGTAACATACCTGCAAAGCAAATAAAAAAAAAACATAGTAAAAAATAAAACATTTTTTAAAGCAACCTGTGCCTAAAATATATATATGCCAAAGCATGGGGGCATCCACCTGCAAAAGGTAGGAGCAAATCGCTCCTCCGCCCCTGCTGCCCCCATGCTTCGGCACATATGCTCTTTTTTTTAACTGTGGTGGTGAAATCACCTCCGACAGCGCTGGAGTCATGGCTTTATGTATCATGGGAGCAAACTCTGTTACTGTCAAGATAAATAAATCTGCGCTACAACTGAATGGCGTACCTGCTAAGAAAATGATGGTTAATAGTAAAACAAAGTAACATTACAGTATAACAGTAAGACATACCATACCTGCAAAGCAAATACAAAAAAAAATAGTAAAAAATAAAACATTTTTTAACGCAACCTGTGCCTAAAATATATATATGCTGACGCATGGGGGCATCCACCCGCAAAAGGTAGGAGCAAATCGCTCCTCCGCCCCTGCTGCCCCCATGCTTCGGCATATATGCTCTTTTTTTTAACTGTGGTGGTGAAATCACCTCCGACAGCGCTGGAGTCACGGCTTTATGTATCGTGGGAGCAAACGCTGTTGCTGTCAAGATAAATAAATCTGCGCTGCAGCTGAATGGTGTACCTGAAAACAAAAAAATGGTTAACAATAAAACACAGCAAACAATAAAGTTAAAAAAAATTACATACCTGAAAAGCAAACATGATAAAACATAATAACAATAAAACATTGCAGAATAGAATACAGTAAAAAAGAGCAGAACAATAAAAACAGAATAGAGAGAGAAAACTATAAAATGACAACTATTTTTGTTTTTTTATTTCATATTTTTTTGTGTATTTTTTTTTTTTTTACATTTTTTTTTATAACTGTAACTTTTGTAACTGTAACCGGTTCCAGGTTTGGGTCTCTCAAAATGCGATGGCATTTTGGGAGATCCTGTGAAAGTGTGCCTAGTCTGTGCAATGCTGTACCCTACGCTAAAAATTCAACTAGTGTATGGTAGCGCTCAAAACATGCACCAATGCAAAGGACAGGATTGTCAGGACAGGAGGGACAATAATAGCGGGTGTCACGCCTATATCCATGCTTTCTACAGACACGACATTTTCTTTGGGTGGCTCGTTGGGTAGGGGTGCTCGGGAGGACATAAGGAAAATTCCTCTCATACAGCCGGCTTACTGCATTTGGTTGGGGAAGGTGAGGTGGAGCACCGTCTGGAAACAGAAGGGCTCTGACGATCTCTTCCTGGAATTTAAGGAAGGGTCCAGTCCGTCCTGAAGCTCTGTATAGCACATGAGCGTTCAGCAAAGCCAATTGAAATAAGTATACAGACACTTTTTTTTTACCAGCATCTGGCCTTACGGGCAACTAGGTATTACGCCAACAACTGGTCGTTGAGGTCCACCCCTCCCATATTTTGGTTATATTCCTGGACACAGAGGGGCTTCTCCACAACACCAGTCGTCGTAGTAATTTAGACCGTCGTGTCTGCATGAAGGGAGGTAAGAATGAAAACATTCTTATTATCCCTCCACTTCATAGCGAGCAAATTATTACACTGCAAGCAGGCTCTCTCCCCCAGCCTATGACGGGAATCTACAAGCCGCTGGGGAAAGCCCCGGCGATTAGGTCGCACGGTGCCACATGCTCCAATCTGATGATCAAAAAGGTGACTAAAAAGTGGCACGCTCATGTAATAATTGTCCACATATAAGTGGTACCCCTTTCCGAATAAGGGTGACACCAAGTCCCACACAATCTTGCCAGCACTTCCTATGTAGTCAGGGCAGTTTGTAGGCTCTACATGGCTATCTCTTCCCTCGTAACCATAAAACTACATGTATAGCCTGTGGCCCTGTCACAGAGCTTATATATCTTGACCCCGTATCTGGCACGCTTGCTGGGAAGCTTACTGTTTGAATGACAAGCGGCCAGAAAACTTAATCAGAGTCTCAGCAACGCAGACAACTTGATGGGGAGTAAACAAGTCTGCAAATCGTTGGTTGAAGTGGTTTACGAGGGGCCGAATTTTGTAGAGCCGATCGTATCCAGGGTCTCCACGAGGACGACAGAGTTCATTGCTGTTGAAGTGCATGAACCGCAAAATCTGCTCGTATCGTGCCCTGGCCATAGAAGCAGAGAACACGGGCATATGGTGAATTGGGTCAGTGGACCAATATGACCGCAACTCACTCTTTTTGGTTATGCCCATGAGGAGGGAAAAGCCCAGAAAGATCTTAAATTCGGAAACCGTAATTGGTTTCCATTCTCTGGCAAGGGAGGACTGGGGAATAGTGGCAATGTGTTGACCAGCGTACATATTGCTTTGGTCGACAATAGATCTATAGAGATCTTCGGTGAAAAACAGTGAATAAAAATCAAGTGACATAAAATCAACTGTTTCCACATGAATGCCGGGTTGGCCAGTGAATGGGGGAAGTACGGGTGCTGCAGAAGTGGTGGGTTCCCAATTAGGATTGGCGAATGCAGCAGAAAGGGCACTATGGGCATGACGGGCCTGTGTTCATCTTCTTGGTGGCAGTGGGACACTACTTGTGCTTGTCACCTCACCAGCTTGAATAGCACTTATGGGACTCGCCACGTCACCAAGTGTTACTGCATGGATGTACAACCAGCGTGTACTAGGCTGCTGGTGCTTGCCAGTTCAGCAGTAGGAATAGCGGCTCTAGTACTTCTCTGCTCCATATGGGGGACCTGCGGTTCTTGCACCTCAACAGCAGAAGAAGGGTCTGGTATGCCTGACCTTGGCAGGGACCAAAACTCTGTCGCCAGAGCTGTCTGTCATGGAGCCGCTGCTGTCTACAGGTTCATATTCTGAGCCTGAATCTGACAGATGAGTGACTTCCTCTTCACTATCTGTCATGCTCAGAAAAGTGTAGGCCTCTTCACTAGTGTACCTTTGATTTTCCATCTTGGGGTCTAAATTTAGTGGTACACTAGTGAGACTCACAGGCAAAAAAGCTCCTGACTGTTAGCGACTGTATCAAAACGCTACCAAAAAACTGATAGCGATCGCAGGGATCAGGCCTGACTCTGCGAACGTTGCAGTTATGTGTGTTTAGTGTTTTGTAAGTGACAGTGATCGATACTGCACTTGGGTGGGCTGGGCTGGGCTGGGTGGAGGGGCAAAACGCAGGTGCTAGCAGGTATCTGGGCTGATCCCGCTAACACTGCGTTTTTGGGAACCCTAAACTGCTGGGGACGCTAGTATAGATCTGATCAGATCAGATATTGATCCGTTCAGATACTAAACCACTAAGGGAGGTGCATGCTGCGTGCGTGGGTGTTAGCGGTAATGGCACTAACCTGACGCTGCCTGGGGCGACGCAGACCTTATCTGACCCTAAAACTTAACTTATATCACCGCCGGGCGATTAGGGGGTTAAACCTTTATTAGGTAATAAACGGCGGGTGCCCTGACACTATAATAAATAAACTAACTAACCAGCGTCACCAGTAACAGTTATACGGTGATCACTGGTGAAATGGTTAACTAGGGGGCAATCAGGGGGTTAAAACCTTTACTAGGTAGTATATGGGTGTCCCTGACGCTATAAAACGCTGACGGCAAACCTAAATACTTACCTCCCTAACTAGCGTCACCTGTGACACTTATACAGCGATCAGAAAAATGATCGCATAGTGACACTGGCGATGGGGGGGGGTGATCACAGGGTTAAAACTTTATTGGGGGGGGTTAGGGGGTACCCTAGACCTAGAGGGACCTAACAATAACTGCCCTACCACTTATAACTGTCACAAATGACACCAATGCAATAATCAGAGAAAAAAAAAAAACTGCTATTGGTGTCACTGTGACAGGGGGTACAGGGGGGTGATCGGGGGGGGGGGGGTGATGGGGGGTAAAATGTGTGCCTAGAGTGTTCTACTGTAAGTGTAGTGTTTGGTGCACTTACTTGATGTCTTCTCTTCTCGGCGCCGGAACGAAAAGACCGACACGAGGAGAGATGACATCACTTCCTCTGCCGCTGTTTACATTACAGAGGCAGAGGAAGCCTGTCATTCGCCAGGAGCGATCGTGAGGGGGTGGCCATGAATCAGTGGCCTCCCCCTCACCTCGGATCGCTCCT
Organism: Aquarana catesbeiana; assembly: GCF_042186555.1. Lineage (NCBI taxonomy): Eukaryota > Metazoa > Chordata > Amphibia > Anura > Ranidae > Aquarana > Aquarana catesbeiana. Next base: position 278,208,847 of record NC_133330.1, read on the forward strand.
GACAAAAATCCGACCACCGCAGGCACCGGGGGGGGGGGTCCGATAGGACCCCCCGCCCGCGGGCAGGCAGGGGCATTCAGGTAAGCCCTTAAGCCTGCCCGTGCCATTGTGCCGACGTACACCAGCGTGCGGTGGTCAGCAACTGGTTAATGCCCAGCACCCCACTGCCTCTCTACACTGGGACGGCAGGCGGTGGGGTTGTGTGTGGGGGGGTGTTACCTACCTGACATACACTGACCTATCTGACACACACTGACCTACCTGACACACTGACCTACCTGGCTGACATACACTGACCTACCTGACATATACTGACCTACCTGACACACTTTGACCTACCTGACTGACATACACTGACCTACCTGACACACACTGACCTACCTATCTGACATACACTGACCCACACAGACCCACACTGACACACACTGACCTACTTGACCTGGTACCTTTAATCTTCTCTTCTGTCCCACTCCCAGCCACCACAGCTGTTATTCTATTCCCCTGCTGGCTGCTTAACACAGGGTGACTCTGGAGGGAGAAGGGGGCTTCGCCGCACCAGCTCCACACAGGGAGAAATCGAGCACCGCCCCCGTTCTCCTGATCTCCTGCTGATTTCATTAGGCCGGGCGGCATATCACTCCGCCGGTAACAGTCAGTGCAGTGGGCGGCGCCGCAATGGCCGAATCACACAGAAGGTAAAATGTGGCTGCTGCTGCCGCTGCTGTCCATCATTTCTCTCCCTTTCTCTACAGTGACTGCTGGACCCACTTGAACACTGGGGGTTATTGGCCCCACATTCGGGGCACAAGCCTCAATAGCCACCCCTTAACTCTGCAAAGTTTAAAGATTTCAAGAGGTGGCAGCTCAGCCCAGGACCAGATGGGCCACATGCAGAGAACCAGCAGCCATAAGTTGTCCACGGAGCATGGGTTGGGCACCATTGCTTTAACCTAAACATACATCCTAATCTAACCCCTAACACTAAATGAACCCATATACACCCACAAGATCTTGTGACCTTTCGCGTAAGTAACCGTTTCTCAAAATGTGCTTTCCATTGACTGGTTTCAGAGAACTGTAGAACTGCCTGAAGCTTGTTTAATCTTGCTGCAGCTTATCAAAGATCGAACTATATGTAGCAGCTGATATATTTGAGTAGATATGTCAGAAAGAAAAATAAGAAGCTTGCTGACTTCCTTATGAAAAATCTATTTGCATTGATGTTATCTCAACTGACTACCTCCTATGCTTTCCAAATCATCAGCCCGCAACCAATATGCAAATTAGAACAGCCTGAGAAAAATAAACATAGGATTTTTTGGTCATACTTACCTGTAAAATCCTTTTCTTGGAGTACATCACAGGACACAGAGCAACCATAATAATGACTATATGGGTTATATGCCACCTTCTGGTGGATGGACATTGGTAGATAGTCAAACAGGAAGTCCTCCCCTATATAACGCCTCCTACACAGGAAGGACCTCAGTTTTGTAGCAAAGCAATGAATTTCCCAAAAAAGATGGGAGGGACCTCTGTGTCCCGTGATGTACTCCAAGAAAAGGATTTTACAGGTAAGTATGACGAAAAAATCCTATTTCCTTTATCGTACATCACAGGACACAGAGCAACCATAATAATGACTAAAGCAATGCACTTGAGGGGAGGGAGAAACAATCACAGAAACTGCCACCTGAGAAGGACTCCTTCTGCCGCCAAAAACATACTGTGGCCAAAGCAGTATGCTCCGCGGGTTTGATATCTATCTGATAAAATTCTGTGAATGTATGAACAAAAGACCATGTAATGGCCTTAAATCCTGAGCCACTGACTCCTGATGGTGGATGGCCGAAGATGCCCTCACACCCCTGGTAGCGAGCGCTTTTACCAAAAGAAGGAGTGGAGGACCTTGCCCTTTCAAACCATAGGCTCGAATTATTAGCTGGCAAATCCAATGAATATAGTTAACTTGGATTCCTCCTTCCCATCCTGGGCTCTATTGGCAGCACAAACCAGAATTCCTGACCTGTACCGACAAATCAAGTAATTGTGACTGCTAGAACTACCTCCAGTATATGCAGTGATCTAACTCCTGCCAACTGAGGATCAGAAAAGAAGGCAAGACATTGTCTTGATTCAAGAGAAAACTAGACACCATTCTAGGCAAAAAATGGATGTGGGCGCAACATCACCTTATCATGATGTGACACCAAGAACGGCTCCTTGCATGAAAGAGCCACCAACTCTGACACTCAACTTAGTGAAGTGATAGCCACCAAAGAAGACACTTTCGGAGATAAAGGACCAACAAAATCCCCCGACTGGTTCAAAAAGTGGCCTCTGCAAGGACAGTCAAGATCAAATTCAAGTCCCAAGGACACAAGAATGGCCTGACAGGCGGGACTGTTTATGTTACACGCTGTATGAAGTATGAATCAAGAAGTGGGAAACAACGGCCTCTGGAAAAAAATGTATAGGGACGAACTCTGACCCTTAACGGTACTTAAGGCCAATCTCCTTTCCCCTACTAATTGGAAAAAGAAAAAAAAAATCTTCCACTCACATATTTCTACGGGTGCCAATTCCTGGCTTCACCCCAGGCAAAAAATATTTCCAAGTCCTGTAATTGAAGTTCCCTGAAGCTGGCTTCCAGGGGCTCAACAGTGCTGAGATACAGGACTCAAGACCATTAGCTCCCGCTGGACTGGGAGTGTCCAAGGAGCAAACCCCGCAAGACTCTCTATGTCAGTGTACCAAGCCCTCCTGGGCTAATTCAGCTAACATTATTATCAGAGTTACCCCCATCTGGATTCTTCGCAAAAGATGTGGCAGAAGTCGAAATAGAGGAAAAGCGTCAAATAATGGAGAACTGGTCCCTAAGGCATTACCAGTACATCTACCCCTATTGCCAGTGGGACCCTCGTCCTGGACACAACCTGACCCAACTTGTTGAACTTGGAATATAGTAGATTCACCTGCAAAGTTCCCCCTGCCACTATTCTATACCTGGAATATGCACTGACGATAGAGACAGCACTTGTGCTGCCCCAGACAAAACGCAGTTCACTTTCCTGAGCCGCATGATTTCTGGTCCCGCCTTGATGGTTGACATACAGTGGGGATAGGAAGTTTTCAGACCCCCTTAAATTTTTCACTCTTTGTTATATTGCAGCCATTTGCTAAAATCATTTAAGTTCATTTTTTCCTCATTAATGTACACACAGCACCCCATATTGACAGAAAAACACAGAATTGTTGACATTTTTGCAGATTTATTAAAAAAGAAAAACTGAAATATCACATGGTCCTAAGTATTCAGACCATTTGCTCAATATTTACTAGAAGTACCCTTTTGATCTTAGCCATGAGTCTTTTTGGGAAAGATGCAACAAGTTTTTCACACCTTAAATATATGAGTGTCACAGCAAAAGGTCTGAATACTTAGGACCATGTGATATTTCAGTTTATCTTTTTTAATAAATCTGCAAAAATGTCAACAATTCTGTGTTTTTCTGTCAATATGGGGTGCTGTGTGTATATTAATGAGGGAAAAAAAATGAACTTAAATGAATTTAGCAAATGGCTGCAATATAACAAAGAGTGAAAAATTTAAGGGGGTCTGAATACTTTCCGTCCCCACTGTATATGCCCCTGCAGAGGCTTTTCCGGACAGAACCTACAACTGGTTTTTACCATAATCCAGAACAAGGTGTACTGGCCAAAAGCTTCAAGATATTTATGTGCAGTATTCTCTCCTGTGGAGATCAAGTCCACTGAACTGTAGCCTCCCTCAAACCAAATGGAGAAACCATCAGTGGTTATTATCTTCTAATACCTGAAAGAATTCAACCTTTCTAGATTCCAAACCATCAACTACCAACCTTTAGCTGTGCAACACCCCAGGAACAGAGCCCTCCGACAATCCAGTGCCTGGATTTTCAAGTTCCAGACAGAGGGAATTATCCTCTCCAAGACCTGGAGTAGGACTGTACATAAGCAATGTGCTTCGACCTAGATACAACTTCCTACTGCAAAATGTATAGAAGGAAAATCTGGACCAACTGCTTCCTGAGCAAAGGTTATTGAGGTATACTGATATTGACACCCCCTGCGTCTTTAGCAAGTCCAGCACTGGAGCTAGGAGCTGTGTGAACCTCAGAGGCTGTGGCCAGCCCGAAGGATGGTCACAAAAAAATAAAACAGATGACTTTCCACTGCAATTACAGAAATCTTTGAGGCTGGAAACAACCCGGCACATGAAGCACATCTACCATTTGCAGAGAGGTCATCACTGAACAGATCGAGCCTATCTGAAACAGAAGGATGCCCAGCGGATTGAGATCTAAAGATCGACCACATGTCCCTATTCAGTTTTGAAGCTGCTACCATTTAATTGGTTTACTATAACTTTTGCTCCAAAACCAAAGCAAGGCAAAGACTGACCCAACTGAGGAACCAACTCAGAGTCTGCTCTAAAATCTTATGGTCTGAGCAGGGGCAGACTAACCCATGGGGCACTTGGGCAAGGACTGAGGGCCCGTGCCGCTAGGGGGCCCGTGAAAGCCTCTGCATCCGCAATACATGCAGCATCTAGCAGGGATCAGGACGCGTCTGTGATAATACCTCTCACAGCGCGCTGCTCCTTGCGGGCTCCTCCTCCTTGTACATGACATCACCTGGGACGAACGAGACAAGAGGAGCAGCAGCGCTGTGAGAGGTATTCAGGCATCGGGTGACCGCGAGGCACTGTTTTTTTTGCTGGAGTCTGGAGGTATCATGGCTGCCATCGCGGGGGCGGGAGCGGAGTGGGCGGCGCGAAAGACAGTACAGGTGTAGGGGGCCCGGGCCTCAACAGGACTGCAGGAGGCCCCGTGATATTCACCGGTCCTCCCATGTCCTCTTCCATCACAGTGTCCTCCACCCACAGTGTCCCCCTGTGTTCTCCACCCACCCACTGTGTTCTCCACCCACCCACTGTGTCCTCCACCCACCCACAGTGTCCCCGTGCCCTCCACCCACGGTGTCCCCCTGTGTCCTCCACCCACCCACAGTGCCCCCCATGTCCTCCACCCACAGTGTCCCCCTGTGTTCTCCACCCACCCACTGTGTTCTCCACCCACCCACTGTGTCCCACTGTGTCCTCCACCCACAGTGTCCCCCTGTGTCCTCCACCCACCCACAGTGTCCCCCTGTGTCCTCCACCCACAGTGTCCCCCTGTGTCCTCCACCCACAGTGTCCCCCTGTGTCCTCCACCCACGGTGTCCCCCTGTGTTCTCCACCCACCCACTGTGTCCTCCACCCACCCACAGTGTCTTCCTGTGTCCTCCACTCACAGTGTCCTCCTGTGTTCTCCACCCACCCACTGTGTCCTCCACCCACCCACAGTGTCCCCCTGTGTCCTCCACTCACCCACGGTGTCCCCCTGTGTCCTCCACCCACCCACAATGTCCCCCTGTGTCCTCCACCCACAATGTCCCCCTGTGTCCTCCACCCAGAGTGTCCCCCTGTGTTCTCCACCCACCCACTCTGTTCTCCACCCACCCACAGTGTCCCCCTGTGTCCTCCACCCACAGTGTCCCCCTGTGTTCTCCACCCACCCACTGTGTCCCCCTGTGTCCTCCACCCACAGTGTCCCCCTGTGTCCTCCACCCACGGTGTCCCCTTGTGTGCTCCTCCCACGCTGTCCCCCTGTGTCCTCCACCTACGGTGTCCCCCTGTGTCCTCCACCCACCCACGGTGTCCCCCTGTGTCCTCCACCCACCCACAGTGTCCCCCTGTGTCCTTCACCCACCCACAGTGTCCCCCTGTGTCCTCCACCCACAGTGTCCCCCTGTGTTCTCCACCCACCCACCTTCACATTGCAGTCTCTGGCCCCCATCACATTACCCCCAGCTTCCCTCCATCCTTCATAGCAGTGGAATAGCCCTTTTCCCTGTCCTACTTTACACAAGGTGGAAGGCAAAAGGCACAGCAGTTCTAGAGCTGACATCGGGAGGCCAGATTGTTCTGGATGGAAAGCAAGAGGTGCACAACTTTTCCTGTTAACTAGCTTGTGATTTGTTGCTAGGACCGCCCTGCATCCTAGCAACCAATCATTTAAGTGGGACAGCTCCCGCCCTCCATCCAGCACTGTGCTGCCTCCCGATGTCAGCTGTGCAAAGATGACAGCTCTTGTGGTGACTGAGGGGAAGAACGGCTCCTAAATGGCATGACCAAGGCTGACCTGGATGAAACAGTGACTGGTTCCAGATCTGGACCGCGATCTGCCATTTGGTGATGCTGCTGTATAGAAAAACCTACAGTTATCACCCGCTAGATGCAAGCAATATCTTTAGAAGTGAATACTGGTAATATTCTTCATGAATTGACTGTTATGCCGCAAACACACGACTGGTTTTGCCTTTGGAATAAACTCAGTTGAAGCGGTCTTGCATACACACGGTCACACCAAAGTCCGACCGTCCAGAACAAGGTGGTTCAATAGCCAGTAGCCAATAGCTTCCGTCTCGTACTTGCTTCAGAGCATGCGTTGTTTTTGGTCCGTCGGAACAACATACAGACGAGCGGTTTTCTCGATAGGAATTGGTTCCGTCGGAAAATATTTAGAACATGTTCCATTTCTAGGTTCTTCAGAATTTTCTAAAAAAAAAGTCAGATGAGGCATACACACGATCAGAATAGACGATGAAAAGCTTCCATCTGCCTTTTTCTGTCGGACATTCGTGTGCACGTGGCTTTACAAAGTGATAGTGATAGTGCATGCATGCTGTAAATTCAGTTGATCTGTGAAACTGAAAAATAAACTTTTAGAAAGTGCAAATGGTAGAAATACAAAACAAAGGACTGTAATGAAAATACAGAATATGTTATAGTGATCATTTACAGATCGCAATTCCTTTAGTATTTCCAGGGATTTAAGCCCTAAGAGGAAAAAAAAACACACAAGATGGAAATATTTTCCCTGTTTCCAAAAATTCAAATAACACAGCAAACAATGAAGAGAGCTTCAGGTAGTACTCCTAAATTATTTAGCTCAGCAATATACAAAAAAACCTTGAATTGAAGAAAAAACAAAAATGTATTATCCCATAGGATAGTACCAATACTTCTGCATGAATATTGAATTCATTCAGTTGAGCACGTGCATCATGGCGTTTTCGTGCATGCCCAGAGTTAGCATTGGAGACAGCTGGCCTATTTAAGGGATGCTATAATTCAGTGTCAGTGCTGACTGGTCTTCAGTGTGTTCCTCACTCTCTGACGTGTTCTGCTTGTGATTCCTGTTATTGATCCAGCTTCCTTCTAAGCTGATTTGGTTCCTGCTCTGTACTTCTGTTCCACTTCATTGCCAGCACAATACTGACCTCGGCTTGATCTGTGAATTCACTTCTGCCTCTCATTCTGCTCCATGCCCATGTCCAGTGCCTACTTGCCTTACGTGCTGATACGGCTGCCAGCTTCTATGCATAGTCCTGCTATATACTTGCTGACATCATCCGTAAGCTCTGTCATCCTGAACTTTTGGACAGGCCAGAGTTCCCCTGTAACTTCTGCTGATTTTGCTGCTGAATCCTCTCACCCGACACTGCTGCTCTCACATTCCGCTGAATCTTCTTGGTTTGCATCGCCAGTTTGAGATTCTGAAAACCACATCCTTTGGCACTCGTTCCTCCTGTCCTTTTTCACCCTCTGTTTCACCTTCAGTGTGCTTGGGAGGGAGATACAAGGGAGGCTGCAACTGCAACCATCAACTCAGTCTCCTATTGGGTATGTGACAACCGCTTAATATTACATACCCTATATTCACATATACCCTTTTAAAAACATTGTCCACATCAAGTAAAAATGTAAATAAAAATGGTGGGACAAATATTGTTTGCACACTGCAAAGAATAAACAGACCGCTTATTTCCTTACAGTGAGAGTGGAAAGTGAAATTTAAAAAAAGCACATATGTAATAAAAGTAATTCAGTAATAATATATATAACAATTATATAATTGTTTTGGTAGGAATATATGGACTCTGGCAGGTGTTTGCTGAGGTTAATAGTGTATAATACTATTCATGGCTATGTCCCTTTAAGCCCATGGAATATATGAATTAGTATCCAGTAGTAGTACCATCCTCGGTATTCTGCTGAGCATACATGTGATGTGATTGCATCTTCTCTTCTGTGTCACTAGTCTATACACCCGATAGCCTATTGTTCCAACATACAGACTGTGTTGCAATGTCCTCTAGACACCTATGATTAGTGATCTCTATATAAAGCCTGTGAAATTGTCATTACATCACCTTTTGATAATTTTTCGGTGTCTCCTGCTCGGCATCTTCTCCCTGCGTATCCTCCTCGGCGACCAATGCAGTCACTTCTCCTCTTGGCCAATCGGGTCTTAAGACCCGCTTCCTGATTGGCCGGGAGGAGAATCAGGAAGACAATAACGATTATTACCGTAATTCACTATTGTCACAAACTGGGTGGGCTCGGTTCACCTGAACAGGTTGAAATTTTGATGTGGTGCGGATTTGTAGCTAATTTGCTGTAAATTCGCCCCGCATCTAGTGTGAACCGGCCCCTATTGCTAAAGCTTAATTGAACAGGGTGAAGTTAGAAGCTGATTGGCTACAATGGACAGATGCTCCAGATTCTGAGTGCTCTAGTTTTAGTAAATCCCCCCCCCCCGAAAAAACATTTTAACCACTTCAGCCCCGGAAGGTTTTACCCCCTTCCTGACCAATGCACTTTTACAATTTGGCACTGCGTCGTTTTAACTGCTAATTGCGCGGCCATGCAATGTTGTACCCAAACGAAATTTGCGTTCTTTTCTTCCCACAAATAGAGCTTTCTTTTGATGGTATTTGTTCACCTCTGTGGTTTTTATTTTTTGCGCTATAAACGGAAAAAGACAGAAAATTTTGAAAAAAATTATATTTTTTAACTTTTTGTTATAAAAAAAATCCAATAAACTCAATTTTAGTCATACATTTAGGCCAAAATGTATTCAGCCACATGTCTTTGGTAAAAAAAAAGTCAATAAGCGTATATTTATTGGTTTGCGCAAACGTTATAGCATCTACAAACTAGGGTACATTTTCTGGAATTTACACAGCTTTTAGTTTATGACTGCCTATCTCATTTCTTGAGGTGCTAAAATGGCAGGGCAGTACAAACCCCCACCAAATGACCCCATTTTGGAAAGTAGACCCCCCAAGGAAATTGCTGAGAGGCATTTTGAGCCCATTTAATATTTAATTTTTTTGTCCCAAGTGATTGAATAATGACAAAAAAATATATATTTTACAAAACGTTGTCACTAAATGATATATTGCTCACACATGCCATGGTTATATGTGGAATTGCACCCCAAAATACATTTTACTGCTTCTCCTGAGTACGGGGATACCACATGTGTGGGACTTTTTGGGAGCCTAGCCGCTTACGGGGCCCCTGAAAACCAATCACCACCTTCAGGATTTCTAAGGGCGTACATTTTTAATTTCACTCCTCACTACCTATCACAGTTTTGAAGGCCATAAAATGCCAAGATGGCACAAAACCACCCCAAATGACCCCATTTTGGAAAGTAGACAGCCCAAGCTATTTGCTGAGAGGCATGTTGAGTCCATGGAATATTTTATATTTTGCCACAAGTTGCGGGAAAATGACAAACTTTTTTTTTTTTTTTTTTGCACAAAGTTGTCACTAAATGATATATTGCTCAAACATGCCATGAGCATATGTGGAATTGCACCCCAAAATACATTCTGCTGCTTCTCCTGAGTACGGGGTTACCACATGTGTGGGAGTTCTTGGGAGCCTAGCCGCATACGGGGCCCTGAAAACCAAGCACCGCCTTCAGGGTTTCTAAAGGCGTAAATTTTTGATTTCACTCCTCACTACCTATCACAGTTTTGAAGGACATAAAATGCTAAGATGGCACAAAACCCCCCCAAATGACCCCATTTTGGAAAGTAGACACCCCAAGCTATTTGCTGAGAGGCATGTTGAGTCCATGGAATATTTTATATTTTGCCACAAGTTGCAGGAAAATGACAAACTTTTTTTTTTTTTTTTTTGCACAAAGTTGTCACTAAATGATATATTGCTCAAACATGCCATGGACATATGTGGAATTGCACCCCAAAATACATTCTGCTGCTTCTCCTGAGTACGGGGATACCACATGTGTGGGACTTCTTGGGAGCCTAGCCGCGTACGGGGCCCTGAAAACCAAGCATCGTCTTTAGGATTTCTAAGGGCGTAAATTTTTGATTTCACTCCTCACTACCTATCACAGTTTTGAAGGCCATAAAATGCTAAGATGGCACAACCCCCCCCCCCCCACATTACCCCATTTTGGAAAGTAGACACCCCAAGCTATTTGCTGAGATGCATGGTGAGTATTTTGCAGCTCTCATTTGTTTTTGAAAATGAAGAAAGAAAAGAAAAATGTATTTTCTTTTTCTTTTTTCAATTTTCAAAACTTTGTGACAAAAAGCGAGGTCTGCAAAATAATCACCATACCTCTCAGCAAATAGCTTGGGGTGTCTACTTTCCAAAATGGGGTCATTTGGGGGGTTTGTGCCATCTGGGCATTCCATGGCCTCCGAAACTGTGATAGGCAGTGAGGAGTGAAATCAAAAATTTACACCCTTAGAAACCCTGAAGGTGATGCTTGGTTTTCGGGGTCCCGTACGCGGCTAGGCTCCCAAAAAGTCTCATACATGTGGTATCCCTGTACTAAGGAGAAGCAACAGAATGTATTTTGGGGTGTAATTTCACAAATGCCCATAGCATGTTTGAGCAATATATCATTTCGTGACAACTTTGTGCAAAAAAAAAAAAAAAATTGTCTTTTTCCCGCAACTTGTGTCACAATATAAAATTTTCCATGGACTCGACATGCCTCTCAGCAAATAGCTTGGGGTGTCTACTTTCCAAAATGGGGTCATTTGGGGGGGGGTTGAACTGTCCTGGCATTTTATGCACAACATTTAGAAGCTTATGTCACACACCACCCACTCTTCTAACCACTTGAAGACAAAGCCCTTTCTGACACTGTGGTATAACCACTTTGAGTGGTATAACCACTCAAAGTCCAGCAACATACCAGTACATTGCTGGTCCTTGTTGGGCATATATTGTAATCTTTTTTTTCATGCAGCCTGTGGGCTAAACGAAAAAAAGAGATTGATCGGTGGGTATGCCCACCATTAGAATACCTCCCTTCATCCACCCACTTCTAATGATGAGCATACATGCACCAATTATATGTGCCGAAGCATGGGGGCATCCGCCCCAAAAGTTAGGAGCAAATCGCTCCTCCGCCCCTGCTGCCCCCATGCTTCGGCATATATGCTCTTTTTTTTAACTGTGGTGGTGAAATCACCTCCGACAGCGCTGGAGTCATGGCTTTATGTATCGTGGGAGCAAACGCTGTTGCTGTCAAGATAAATAAATCCGCGCTGCAACTAAATGGCGTACCTGCTAAGCAAATGATGGTTAACAATAAAACAAAGTAACATTACAGTATAACAGTAAGACATACCATACCTGCAAAGCAAATACAAAAAAAACATAGTAAAAAATAAAACATTTTTTAACGCAACCTGTGCCTAAAATATATATATGCCGAAGCATGGGGGCACCCACCTGCAAAAGGTAGGAGCAAATCGCTCCTCCGCCCCTGCTGCCCCAATGCTTCGGCATATATGCTCTTTTTTTTAACTGTGGTGGTGAAATCACCTCCGACAGCGCTGGAGTCATGGCTTTATGTATCATGGGAGCAAACTCTGTTACTGTCAAGATAAATAAATCTGCGCTACAACTGAATGGCGTACCTGCTAAGAAAATGATGGTTAATAGTAAAACAAAGTAACATTACAGTATAACAGTAAGACTTACCATACCTGCAAAGCAAATACAAAAAAAAATAGTAAAAAATAAAACATTTTTTAACGCAACCTGTGCCTAAAATATATATATGCTGACGCATGGGGGCATCCACCCGCAAAAGGTAGGAGCAAATCGCTCCTCCGCCCCTGCTGCCCCCATGCTTCGGCATATATGCTCTTTTTTTTAACTGTGGTGGTAAAATCACCTCCGACAGTGCTGAAGTCACGGCTTTATGTATCGTGGGAGCAAACGCTGTTGCTGTCAAGATAAATAAATCCGCGCTGCAGCTGAATGGCGTACCTGAAAACAAAAAAATGGTTACCAATAAAACACAGTAAACAATAAAGTATAAAAAAATTACATACCTGAAAAGCAAACATGATAAAACATAATAACAATAAAACATTGCAGAATAGAATACAGTAAAAAAGAGCAGAACAATAGAAAGAGAATAGAGAGAGAAAACTATAAAATGACAACTATTTTTTTATTTTTTAGTTTATATTTTTTTGTGTATTTTTTTTTTTTTTTTACATTTTTTTTAATAACTGTAACTTTTGTAACTGTAACCGGTTCCAGGTTTGGGTCTCTCAAAATGCGATGGCATCTTGGGAGATCCTGTGAAAGTGTGCCTAGTCTGTGCAATGCTGTACCCTACGCTAAAACTCAACAAGTGTATGGTAGCGCTCAAAACATGCACCAATGCAAAGGCTAGGATTGTCAGGACAGGAGGGACAATAATAGCGGGTGTCACGCCTATATCCACGCTTTCTACAGACACGACATTTTCTTTGGGGGGGCTCGTTGGGTAGGGGTACTCGGGAGGACATAAGGAAAATGCCTCTCATACAGCCGGCTTACTGCATTTGGTTGGGGGAGATGAGGTGGAGCACCGTCTGGAAACAGAAGAGCTCTGACAATCTCTTCCTGGAATTTAAGGAAGGGTCCAGTCCGTCCTGAAGCTCTGTATAGCACATGAGCGTTCAGCAAAGCCAATTGAAATAAGTATACAGACACTTTTTTATACCAGCATCTGGCCTTACGGGCAACTAGGTATGATGCCAACAACTGGTCATTGAGGTCCACCCCTCCCATATTTTGGTTATATTCGTGGACACAGAGGGGCTTCTTCATAACACCAGTCGTCGCAGTAATTTGGACCGTCGTGTCTGCATGAAGGGAGGTAAGAATTAAAACATTCTTATTATCCCTCCACTTCATAGCGAGCAAATTATTACACTGCAAGCAGGCTCTCTCCCCCAGCCTAAGACGGGAATCTACAAGCCGCTGGGGAAAGCCCCGGCGATTAGGTTGCACGGTGCCACATGCTCCAATCTGATGATCAAAAAGGTGACTAAAAAGTGGCACGCTCATGTAATAATTGTCCACATATAAGTGGTACCCCTTTCCGAATAAGGGTGACACCAAGTCCCACACAATCTTGCCAGCACTTCCTATGTAGTCAGGGCAGTTTGTAGGCTCTACATGGCTATCTCTTCCCTCCTAACCATAAAACTACATGTATAGCCTGTGGCCCTGTCACAGAGCTTATATATCTTGACCCCGTATCTGGCATGCTTGCTGGGAAGCTTACTGTTTGAATGACAAGCGGCCAGAAAACTTAATCAGAGACTCAACAACGCAGACAACTTGATGGGGAGTAAACAAGTCTGCAAATCATTGGTTGAAGTGGTTTACGAGGGGCCGAATTTTGTAGAGCCGACCGTATCCAGGGTCTCCACGAGGACGACAGAGTTCATTGCTGTTGAAGTGCATGAACCGCAAAATCTGCTCGTATCGTGCCCTGGCCATAGAAGCAGAGAACATGGGCATATGGCGAATTGGGTCAGTGGACCAATATGACCGCAATTCACTCTTTTTGGTTATGCCCATGAGGAGGGAAAAGCCCAGAAAGATCTTAAATTCGGAAACCGTAATTGGTTTCCAATCTCTGGCAAGGGAGTACTGGGGAATAGTGGCAATGTGTTGACCAGCGTACAAATTGCTTTGGTCCACAATAGATCTATAGAGATCTTCAGTGAAAAACAGTGAATAAAAATCAAGTGACGTAAAATCAACTGTTTCCACATGAATGCCGGGTTGGCCAGTGAATGGGGGAAGTACGGGTGCTCCAGAAGTGGTGGGTTCCCAATTAGGATTGGCGAATGCAGCAGAAAGGGCACTATGGGCATGACAGGCCTGTGTTCGTCTTCTTGGTGGCAGTGGGACACTACTTGTGCTTGTCACCTCACCAGCTTGAATAGCAGTTATGGGACTCGCCACGTCACCAAGTGTTACTGCATGGATGTACGACCAGGGTGTACTAGGCTGCTGGTGCTTGCCAGTTCACCAGAAGGAATAGCGGCTCTAGTACTTCTCTGCTCCATATGAGGGACCTGCGGTTCTTGCACCTCAACAGCAGAAGAAGAAGATTGGGGTCTGGTATGCCTGACCTTGGCAGGGACCAAAACTCCGTCGTCAGAGCTATCTTTCATTTAGCCGCTGCTGTCTACAGGTTCATATTCTGAGCCTGAATTTGACAGATGAGTGACTTCCTCTTCAATATCTGTCATGCTCAGAAACGTGTAGGCCTCTTCACTAGTGTACCTTTGATTTGCCATCTTGGGGTCTAAATTTAGTGGTACACTAGTGAGACTCACAGGCAAAAAAGCTCCTTACTGTTAGCGACTGGATCAAAACGCTACCAAAAAAACTGATAGCGATTGCAGGGATCAGGCCTGACTCTGCGAACGTTGCAGTTATGTGTGTTTAGTGTTTTGTAAGTGACAGTGATCGTTCGATACTGCACTTGGGTGGGCTGGTCTGGGTGGAGGGGCAAAACGCAGATGCTAGCAGGTATCTGGGCTGATCCCGCTAACACTGCGTTTTTGGGAACCCTAAACTGCTGGGGACGCTAGTATAGATCTGATCAGATCAGATATTGATCCGTTCAGATACTAAACCACTAAGGGAGGTCCATGCTGTGTGCGTGGGTGTTAGCGGTAATGGCACTAACCTGACGCTGCCAGGGGCGACGCAGACCTTGCCCTGACACTATAAAAAATAAACTAACTAACCAGCGTCACCCGTAAGAGTTATACGGTGATCACTGGTGAAATGGTTAACTAGGGGGCAATCAGGGGGTTAAAAGCTTTACTAGGTAGTGTATGGGGGTCCCTGACGCTATAAAACGCTGACGGCAAACCTATATACTTACCTCCCTAACTAGCGTCACCTGTGACACTTATACAGCGATCAGAAAAATTATCGCATAGTGACACTGGCGACGGGGGGGTGATCACGGGGTTAAAACTTTATTGGGGGGGTTAGGGGGTATCCTAGACCTAGAGTGACCTAACACTAACTGCCCTACCACTTATAACTGTCACAGATGACACCAATGCAATAATCAGAAAAAAAAACTGCTATTGGTGTAACTGTGACAGGGGGTACAGGGGGATGATCTGGGGGGGGGGTGATGGGGGGGTAAAATGTGTGCCTAGAGTGTTCTACTGTAAGTGTAGTGTTTGGTGCACTTACTTGATGTCTTCTCTCCTCGGCGCCGGAACGAAAAGACCGACACGAGGAGAGATGACATCACTTCCTATGCCGCTGTTTACATTACAGAGGCAGAGGAAGCCTGTCATTCGCCAGGAGCGATCGTGAGGGGGTGGCCATGAATCAGTGGCCTCCCCCTCACCTCGGATCGCTCCTGACAAGAATCCGACCGCCGCAGGCACCGGGGGGGGGGGGTCCGATAGGCAGGCAGGGACATTCAGGTAAGCCCTTAAGCCTGCCCGTGCCATTGTGCCGACGTACATCGGCGTGCGGTGGTCAGCAACTGGTTAATGCCCAGCACCCCACTGCCTCTCTACACTGGGACGGCAGGCGGTGGGGTTGTGTGTGGGGGGGTGTTACCTACCTGACATACACTGACCTATCTGACATACACTGACCTACCTGACACACACTGACCTACCTGGCTGACATACACTGACCTACCTGACATATACTAACCTACCTGACACACTTTGACCTACCTGACTGACATACACTGACCCACATGGACCCACACTGACACACACTGACCTACTTGACCTGGTACCTTTAATCTTCTCTTCTGTCCCACTCCCAGCCACCACAGCTGTTATTCTATTCCCATGCTGCCTGCTTAACACAGGGTGACTCTGGAGGGAGAAGGGGGCTTCGCCGCACCAGCTCCACACAGGGATAAATCGAGCACCGCCCCCGTTCTCCTGATCTCCTGCTGATTTCATTAGGCCGGGCGGCATATCACTCCGCCGGTAACAGTCAGTGCAGTGGGCGGCACCGCAATGGCCGAATCACACAGAAGGTAAAATGTGGCTGCTGCTGCCGCTGCTGTCCGTCATTTCTCTCCCTTTCTCTACAGTGACTGCTGGACCCACTTAAACACTGGGGGTTATTGGCCCCACATTCGGGGCACAAGCCTCAATAGCCACCCCTTAACTCTGCAAAGTTTAAAGATTTCAAGAGGTGGCAGCTCAGCCCAGGACCAGATGGGCCACATGCAGAGAACCAGCAGCCATAAGTTGTCCACGGAGCATGTGTTGGGCACCATTGCTTTAACCTAAACATACATCCTAATCTAACCCCTAACACTAAATGAACCCATATACACCCACAAGATCTTGTGACCTTTCGCGTAAGTAACCGTTTCTCAAAATGTGCTTTCCATTGTCTGGTTTCAGAGAACTGTAGAACTGCCTGAAGCTTGTTTAATCTTGCTGCAGCTTATCAAAGATCGAACTATATGTAGCAGCTGACATATTTGAGTAGATATGTCAGAAAAAAAAATAAGAAGCTTGCTGACTTCCTTATGAAAAATCTATTTGCATTGATGTTATCTCAACTGACTACCTCCTATGCTTTCCAAATCATCAGCCCGCAACCAGTATGCAAATTAGAACAGCCTGAGAAAAATAAACATAGGATTTTTTGGTCATACTTACCTGTAAAATCCTTTTCTTGGAGTACATCACAGGACACAGAGCAACCATAATAATGACTATATGGGTTATACGCCACCTTCTGGTGGATGGACACTGGTAGATAGTCAAACAGGAAGTCCTCCCCTATTTAACGCCTCCTACACAGGAAGGACCTCAGTTTTGTAGCAAAGCAATGAATTTCCCAAAAAAAGATGGGAGGGACCTCTGTGTCCCGTGATGTACTCCAAGAAAAGGATTTTACAGGTAAGTATGACGAAAAAATCCTATTTCCTTTATCGTACATCACAGGACACAGAGCAACCATAATAATGACTAAAGCAATGCACTTGAGGGGATAGAGAAACAATCACAGAAACTGCCACCTGAGAAGGACTCCTTCTGCCGCCCAAAACATACTGTGGCCAAAGCAGTATGCTCCGTGGGTTTGATATCTATCTGGTAAAATTCTGTGAATGTATGAACAAAAGACCATGTAATGGCCTTAAATCCTGAGCCACTGACTCCTGATGGCGGATGGCTCAAGATGCCCTCACACCCCTGGTAGCGAGCGCTTTTACCAAAAGAAGGGGTGGAAGACCTTGCCCTTTCAAACCATAGGCTCGAATTATTAGCTGGCAAATCCAATGAAAATAGTTAACTTGGATGCCTCCTGCCCATCCTGGGCTCTATTGGCAGCACAAACCAGAATTCCTGACCTGTACCGACAAATCAAGTAATTGTGACTGCTAGAACTACCTCCAGTATATGCAGTGATCTAACTCCTCCCAACTGAGAATCAGAAAAGAAGGCAAGACATTGTCTTGATTCAAGAGGAAACTAGACACCATTCTAGGCAAAAAATGGATGAGGACGCAACATCACCTTATCATGATGTGACACCAAGAACGGCTCCTTGCATGAAAGAGCCACCAACTCTGACACTCCACTTAGTGAAGTGATAGCCACCAAAGAAGACACTTTCGGAGATAAAGGACCAACAAAATCCCCCGATTGGTTCAAAAAGTGGCCTCTGCAAGGACAGTCAAGATCAAATTCAAGTCCCAAGGACACAAGAATGGCCTGAGAGGCGGGACTGTTTATGTTACACGCTGTATGAAGTATGAATCAAGAAGTGGGAAACAACGGCCTCTGGAAAAAAATGTATAGGGACGAACTCTGACCCTTAACGGTACTTAAGGCCAATTTCCTTTCCCCTACTAATTGGAAAAAGAAAAAGAAAATCTTCCACTCACATATTTCTACGGGTGCCAATTCCTGGCTTCACCCCAGGCAAAAAATATTTCCAAGTCCTGTAATTGAAGTTCCCTGAAGCTGGCTTCCAGGGGCTCAACAGTGCTGAGATACAGGACTCAAGACCATTAGCTCCCGCTGGACTGGGAGTGTCCAAGGAACAAACCCCGCAAGACTCTCTATGTCAGTGTACCAAGCCCTCCTGGGCTAATTCAGCTAACATTATTATCAGAGTTACCCCCTTCTGGATTCTTTGCAAAAGATGTGGCAGAAGTTGAAATAGAGGAAAAGCGTCAAATAATGGAGAACTGGTCCCTAAGGCATTACCAGTACATCTACCCCTATTGCCAGTGGGACCCTCGTCCTGGACACAACCTGACCCAACTTGTTGAACTTATAATATAGTAGATTCACCTGCAAAGTTCCCCCTGCCACTATTCTATACCTGGAATATGCACTGACGATAGAGACAGCACTTGTGCTGCCCCAGACAAAACGCGGTTCACTTTCCTGAGCCGCATGACTCCTGGTCCCGCCCTGGTGGTTGACATACAGTGGGGACAGGAAGTTTTCAGACCCCCTTAAATTTTTCACTCTTTGTTATATTGCAGCCATTTGCTAAAATCATTTAAGTTCATTTTTTCCTCATTAATGTACACACAGCACCCCATATTGACAGAAAAACAGAATTGTTGACATTTTTGCAGATTTATTAAAAAAGAAAAACTGAAATATCACATGGTCCTAAGTATTCAGACCATTTGCTCAGTATTTACTAGAAGTACCCTTTTGATCTTAGCCATGAGTCTTTTTGGGAAAGATGCAACAAGTTTTTCACACCTTAAATATATGAGTGTCACAGCAAAGGGTCTGAATACTTAGGACCATGTGATATTTCAGTTTATCTTTTTTAATAAATCTGCAAAAATGTCAATAATTCTGTGTTTTTCTGTCAATATGGGGTGCTGTGTGTATATTAATGAGGAAAAAAAAATGAACTTAAATGAATTTAGCAAATGGCTGCAATATAACAAAGAGTGAAAAATTTAAGGGGGTCTGAATACTTTCCGTCCCCACTGTATATGCCCCTGCAGAGGCTTTTCCGGACAGAACCTACAACTGGTTTTTACCATAATCCAGAGCAAGGTGTACTGGCCAAAAGCTTCAAGATATTTATGTGCAGTATTATCTCCTGTGGAGATCAAGTCCACTGAACTGTAGCCACCCTCAAACCAAATGGAGAAACCATCAGTGATTATTATCTTCTAATACCTGAAAGAATTCAACCTTTCTAGATTCCGAACCATCAACCACCAACCTTTAGCTGTGCAACACCCCAGGAACAGAGCCCTCCGACAATCCAGTGCCTGGATTTTCAAGTTCCAGACAGAGAGAATTATCCTCTCCAAGACCTGGAGTAGGACTCTACATAAGCAATGTGCTTCGACCTAGATACAGCTTCCTACTGCAAAATATATAGAAGGAAAATCTGGACCAACTGTTTCCTGAGCAAAGGTTATTGAGGTATACTGATATTGACACCCCCTGCGTCTTTAGCAAGTCCAGCACTGGAGCTAGGAGCTGTGTGAACCTCAGAGGCTGTGGCCAGCCCGATGGATGGTCACAAAAAAATAAAACAGATGACTTTCCACTGCAATTACAGAAATCTTTGAGGCTGGAAACAACCCGGCACATGAAGCACATTTACCATTTGCAGAGAGGTCATCACTGAACAGACCGAGCCTATCTGAAACAGAAGGATGCCCAGCGGATTGAGATCTAAAGATCTACCACATGTCCCTATTCAGTTTTGAAGATGCTACCATTTAATTGGTTTACTATAACTTTTGCTCCAAAACCCAAGCAAGGCAAAGACTGACCCAACTGAGGAACCGACTCAGAGTCTGCTCTAAAATCTTATGGTCTGAGCAGGGGCAGACTAACCCATGGGGCACTTGGGCAAGGACTGTTGGCCCGTGCCGCTAGGGGGCCCGTGAAAGCCTCTGCATCCGCAATACATGCAGCATCTAGCAGGGATCAGGACGCGTCTGTGATAATACCTCTCACAGCACGCTGCTCCTTGCGGGCTCCTCCTTCCCTCCCGTCCAACCCAGGTGCTTGTACATGACATCACCTGGGACGAACGAGAAAAGAGGAGGGGCCGGCGGGGAGCAGCAGTGCTGTGAGAGGTATTCAGGCATCGGGTGACCGCGAGGCACTGTTTTTTTTGATGGAGTCTGGAGGTATCATGGCTGCCATCGCGGGGGCAGGAGCGGAGTGGGCGGCATGACAGACAGTACAAGTGTAGGGGGCCCGGGCCCCAACAGGACTGCAGGAGGCCCCGTGATATTCACCAGTCCTCCCATGTCCTCTTCCCTCACAGTGTCCTCCACCAACTCACAGTGTCCCCCCACAGTGTCCTCCACCCACAGTGTCCTCCACCCACCCACAGTGTCCCCCTGTGTTCTCCACCCACCCACTGTGTCCTCCACCCACCCACAGTGTCCCCCTGTGTCCTCCACCCACAGTGTCCCCCTGTGTTCTCCACCCACCCACTGTGTCCTCCACCCACTCATAGTGTCCCCGTGCCCTCCACCCACGGTGTCCCCCTGTGTCCTCCACCCAGCCACAGTGCCCCCCGTGTCCTCCACCCACAGTCTCCCCCTGTGTTCTCCACCCACCCACTGTGTCCCACTGTGTCCTCCACCCACAGTGTCCCCCTGTGTCCTCCACCCACCCACAGTGTCCTCCTGTGTCCTCCACCCACAGTGTCCCCCTGTGTCCTCCACCCACAGTGTCCCCCTGTGTCCTCCACCCACAGTGTCCCCCTGTGTCCTCCACCCACAGTGTCCCCCTGTGTCCTCCACCCACGGTGTCCCCCTGTGTTCTCCACCCACCCACTGTGTCCTCCACCCACCACAGTGTCTTCCTGTGTCCTCCACTCACAGTGTCCTCCTGTGTTCTCCACCCACCCACTGTGTCCTCCACCCACCCACAGTGTCCCCCTGTGTCCTCCACTCACCCACATTGTCCCCCTGTGTCCTCCACCCACCCACAATGTCCCCCTGTGTCCTCCACCCACAATGTCCCCCTGTGTCCTCCACCCACAGTGTCCCCCTGTGTTCTCCACCCACCCACTGTGTTCTCTACCCACCCACAGTGTCCCCCTGTGTCCTCCACCCACAGTGTCCCCCTGTGTTCTCCACCCACCCACTGTGTCCCCCTGTGTCTTCCACCCACAGTGTCCCCCTGTGTCCTCCACCCACGGTGTCCCCTTGTGTGCTCCACCCACGCTGTCCCCCTGTGTCCTCCACCTACAGTGTCCCCCTGTGTCCTCCACCCACCCACAGTGTCCCCCTGTGTCCTTCACCCACAGTGTCCCCCTGTGTTCTCCACCCACCCACAGTGTCCCCCTGTGTCCTCCACCCACAGTGTCCCCCTGTGTTCTCCACCCACCTTCACATTGCAGTCTCTGGCCCCCTTCACATTACCCCCAGCTTCCCTCCATCCTTCATAGCAGTAGAATAGCCCTTTTCCCTGTCCTACTTTACACAAGGTGGAAGGCGAAAGGCACAGCAGTTCTAGAGCTGACATCGGGAGGCCAGACTGTTCTGGATGGAAAGCAAGAGTTGCACTTTTCCTGTTAACTAGCTTGTGATTTGTTGCTAGGACTGCCCTGCATCCTAGCAACCAATCATTTAAGTGGGACAGCTCCCGCCCTCCATCCAGCACTGTGCTGCCTCCCGATGTCAGCTGTGCAAAGATGACAGCTCTTGTGGTGACTGAGGGGAAGAATGGCTCCTAAATGGCATGACCAAGGCTGACCTGGATGAAACAGTGACTCGGTTCCAGATCTGGACCGCGGTCTGCCGTTTGGTGATGCTGCTGTATAGAAAAACCTACTGTTATCACCCGCTAGATGCAAGCAATATCTTTAGAAGTGAATACTGGTAATATTCTTCATGAATTGACTGTTATGCCGCAAACACACGACTGGTTTTGCCTTTGGAATAAACTCAGTTGAAGCGGTCTTGCATACACACGGTCACACCAAAGTCCGACCGTCCAGAACGAGGTGGTGTACAACACGTACGACGGGACTAGAAAGAGGAAGTTCAATAGCCAGTAGCCAATAGCTTCCGTCTCGTACTTGCTTCAGAGCATGCGTCGTTTTTGGTCCGTCGGAACAACATACAGACGAGCAGTTTTCTCGATAGGAATTTGTTCCGTCGGAAAAATTTAGAACATGTTCCATTTCTAGGTTCGTCAGAATTTTCTAAAAAAAAAGTCAGATGAGGCATACACACGATCGGAATAGACGATGAAAAGCTTCCATCTGACTTTTTCTGTCGGACATTCGTGTGCACGTGGCTTTACAAAGTCATAGTGATAGTGCATGCATGCTGTAAATTCAGTTGATCTGTGAAACTGAAAAATAAACTTTTAGAAAGTGCAAATGGTAGAAATACAAAACAAAGGACTGTAATGAAAATACAGAATATGTTATAGTGATCATTTACAGATCGCAATTCCTTTAGTATTTTCAGGGATTTAAGCCCTAAGAGGAAAAAAAAACACATAAGATGGAAATATTTTCCCTGTTTCCAAAAATTCAAATAACACAGCAAACAATGAAGAGAGCTTCAGGTAGTACTCCCAAATTATTTAGCTCAGCAATATACAAAAATCCTTGAATTGAAGAAAAAACAAAAATTTATTATCCCATAAGATAGTACCAATACTTCTGCATGAATATTGAATTCATTCAGTTGTGCACGTGCATCATGGCATTTTCGTGCATGCCCAGAGTTAGCATTGGAGACAGCTCGCCTATTTAAGGGATGCTATAATTCAGTGTCAGTGCTGACTGGTCTTCAGTGTGTTCCTCACTCTCTGACGTGTTCTGCTTGTGCTTCCTGTTATTGATCCAGCTTCCTTCTAAGCTGATTTGGTTCCTGCTCTGTA